>NW_028275159.1:3939393-4242424 GCF_013281855.1 Momordica charantia
ATATTTAATGATTCAAAGTGTACAAAAAAAATAAAATAAAATATTTTTGCTGTTGCACTTGTGAAAAAAAATTGAAAGTCACCATTTCGTCTCCATGGTGATAGAAAAGTTGCCTGAGTCCAAAAAAAAAAATAATATATATATATATATAGGACATTTTAATATTACTGACAATGTACTAACTAGAACATGATTCAATGGGTTAAAGTATATGTATCCAACTATGAGATTGAGAGTTTGAATTCTCACCCCTACATGTTGTACTAAAAAAATATATGTATTACTTTTTACGATGTATGATTTTTTGTTTTTTAATAGAAAAATACATATTTAGTTTTCTAAATTTGAAATAGGTATTTTATTTGGCTCCTGAAATTTTAAAATTAACATTTTTTTGTCCCGAAAATGGTTCTAAATAGTATTTTAACTAATAGAATGTTTACGTGGCAGTTAACATACTTATTGAACCATAATTAAGTTGTAGTTTTAAATTAAGTGTCAAATATATTAATTTTATATTATTTTGTGTTGATTAGACTATCGTTCTCCTCTCTCTTCTTCCTTGTCCTCCGTCACAACCTTACCTTGCAACCTTGCCTTTGTGTTGCTGTCGTTCGATGATGCTCGCTCTGTCGATGCTGTTGACATCCGTTGGCGTACCATTTCAAATTTGGAGCGAAAATTTACATATCGGAAAGCTATATGCAATGAATTATATATACGGGTTCATTGATTATGAGTTTTCTAAATTAAATTTATATATGTTATTAGATTGTATTTTAATATTGTAAGCAAATTTTATGATAAATATATAATTTTATATTCTAAATTAAATTTATAATTAACCATAAAAAAACATATATGAAAAATACGACTCATTTTAGAATTGGGTCTTAAAACGGTGGTCCAAATTGCCCATATTTTAGCTGGGCATGCACAAAAGTGAAGATGAAAGAATTCCCAATATCATTTATCTCCCCATTTTATCTTTTTAATTTTAATCATTTCTATATTATTCGGAAAATAATCATCTCATTCATCTCTCAACAAATCTCCACCCCGTTCATGTGACTGATATTAATTTCTTTTTTTACAAATATATTATTTATTAGTAAAGTATCGTCTCACCATTGAATTAAAATATGAATAACTTTTCTTTAGTGAGTTTCACAATTTTCTTGGTTAGAAACACACATTTGGTGTGGGTGGCTTTTGAAATTTTTTATTTTTTATTTTTATTTTTCGTAATCGATGTTGTGTATCTTGCGCTCGTGAATCTATATTATCGACAGACTTGTTGTTTGAGCTGAGTAATGTTGTAACCAGATTCGATAGGTGGTATTCCAAGACTCAAACACTTGCCACTAGCTGTCTTCCATAAGACATTGACTTTCGAGATTTATAAAGCTTTGCTTTTGCTTAGTATACCTTTGGGCGATAACTGGATTTTCTATTGAGGCAGTTGAGACTTTGAAAGCTTGAAAATTATGCACTTCAAGTACAACCAAATTACTCTGAAAAATTCCATATGGAGATGAGATTGACACGTTATTTCATTCAATTTTTTTTAAAGCCCTAATCCAAGTTTCAAAACGGATCATAATTTTGTAGCTTTTAAGGTTTACAAATAGATTCTAATTGAGATCCACGTCATATTTATGTTAAATTCCAACTTAAAATTAACGTAATAATTAAATTATAACCCATTTGAGAATGGAACAAATAAATAGTTACTTTTAGAAGTTAAAGATTTAAATCGTTATTTAACAGAAATATACGTGTCAAAAGTATTTTTAAATTTTTTTTTTAATTTCGGATTTTTTAAAAATATTTCTGTCGTGGCCATGAATACAGTTAGAAGTTAAATCCTAATAAAGCAAGGTCAGCTTGCGTAGCTCAGACTTTTTTTTTTGTTTAAATTTTCATATTTTAATTTTAATTTCATTTTCAAAGATTCCTTTTCCTTCTGGATTTCTTATTCCGCATCCTCCTCCGAGATAGATTCCACATCACTATAAATATCCGAATCTTGACTCATCCCTTCAGTCGTCTCCAGAAATCCGGAGTGGAAAACTACAAAGCAATAATCGGACTCTTTCTTCCATCTACAATCTGAGGTTTGCTGCATTTTCTTTCTCGTCCCTCGAATCTAATCTTTGTTTCTGGCGAAAATTTCACTGTCTGTCGCCATGGCCGCAATTTTTCCGATCACTGGAGATCGCAGTTTTGTAAACGAGCTATGTTTTACTGTAAAATCGATGGAGAACTTCTGTTTTAGGGTTTTTCAAAATTGTGTTGTGTTTGTGCGCATGATCATGGTCGCTTGGCTGGAGCTTAATTTTTACTGCCGCGCTGTTTGTTTCGCGTGCCGATCAGAGGATGAACGGAGAAGTTTTTGGTTGGATTATTCGATTTTTTTTTGTCAACATGTTTCGATAATATTTTTGCGATTGCGGTTCCCTTCTTGCTTCAATTATGTATTTGGTCTCTTTTTCTTCTTCTTTCGTATTAGTTTGTTAAGTAAATCTGTGGAAGCCTTCTTATTAGTGACAAAAGATGTTTCTCAAATTGGTTTCTCTAGGGATTTGCATAACAATGCTAAGTTTGGGACGTTTGATGTTTTTTACACTTTCTGATTTATAGTGGTATATATATTTTGTTTTTCAGTCATCATTTTTGATTGATTTCTGAAAACCCGTTTCATTCTCTATAGGTCACTCGCTGGTAACATTTCTCTGAAGAACAATGGCCGTTTCTGTCAAGTCAATGGCTCTCATTGTCGCAACTTTTGGTGTGATATCCTTTATATTTGGAGTCGTAGCTGAAAACAAGAAGGTAAGCATCTCCAATTTTCATGAGCAATCCTATAATCTGAGCAATTGTTTGATTCTTACCGTGTATATTTTTTCATTTGGAATTGTCAACTGGAAGAATGAGTATTCATTGAATTATTGTTGAATAATATTCTCTCCCATCTTCCTTGGACCTTGGATTGATTGTAGACTAACTGAAATCAACTAAAACAATTGTACCTTAAAATTATAATTTCATGGATATATTTGGGCAAATCTATATGTGAGAGCAGTTATCTGAAATCTATATGTTGGTGTGAATTTGATTGCCACTGCTTTAATGTGTGAAATTATGAAGATTTTGTCCTTGTTATCCTGTATAATTTGTTAGTTTCCTTGTTTATTTCATAACAAGAATTAGGCATGACTGAGACGATTTTTACATTATTATTTGAGGCATATGATGTGCCAAACACCAGAGCTATCATTCTTTTCTTCTTTACGATATTTCACTTTTAAATTCGAAATCTCAATAAATATTCCCTCTCTTTTACTTTTAACTAACTGTCACTATCTAATATCTATCTTCTTTTGTTGTCTTTACTTGGATTTGAACAGCCTGCAGCTGGAACTCCCATCCAAGGCAAGGGCCTTGTTATCTGTAAATATCCAGGCGACCCAACTGTGGCGTTGGGATATCTTTCGGTTTTGTTTCTTCTTGCCTCATCGATTGCTGGATACTTTTCCTTATTCTATCCTTATCAAGGAAAATCTGTTCCTCGAGGTGCCATGTTTAGGAGCAGCAGTTTCTCTGTTTTCTTCAATATTGCTGTGTAAGTTTTTTCCCTGGTTGTTAATTAAAGCTTTTTAACTTTGTAGTATTTGCATTATGGTCTAATATAATTGTTTTATGAGAATTCTGCATTATGGTTTCTACAAGACATTGTGGCACAATCTAATGCACCACCCTCTTCCTCTATTTGCAGGTTCACGACTGGATTAGCTATAACTTTGCTCGTATGGCCCACGGTCACAGAGCAACTTCACTTGATGCGCAATGTTCATCACAATCTCGAGACAGAGTGCCCGACCGCTAAGACCGGTCTTCTGGGTGGCGGTGCTTTTCTATCCCTGGATTCATCCCTCCTCTGGTTGGTTGCTTTAATGCTGGCTGGGAATGCTCGAGAGGACTACTTTGAAGAAATTGAGGAAACAGGAACCAACAGTGAAGCTCTTAAGAGCAGTGCATGAAGGAAGAAGAAAGGCTTTTCGTTTAGGTTTAGTGATAATTGATAATTTAGGATTAGTGATAATTTGGTTTCTCTATAGTTTAGTTTAGTTGTTATTGAGTGAGGATTTACTTGTGAATATGGCATTCTTTCTTATAATTTTACTATTGGCTACACAGTCCCTGCGGTGTCGTTTTTTTTAAAGTATGAACGTCTCTTCCTCTCTCTAGAATAGGACAAATAAATTAATCAATCCAGTCCTTTTACTAATTGATACCTGGCGTGAATGTTGGCAATTGCATACTTGTATTTAATTACATGAGTTAGAGTATTAAAATTAAGATTATCAAATTAAGCGGTTCAAATATTTATATAATATATTTTTAAAGTGTAGGTTTAAAAAATAATCTTTCACCATTTTGTTTCTTTACTAACAATATTGACCATGCATGATCCTTTTTTTTTTTTATATATAAATATTATATGGTTATTAAAAAAACAAGATTTAATGGGTCAAAATAGTACTGACCTAAAGAATCCTCACTTGCTGTGGAACCATAGAAATATCGAAGTCTCAATTTTATGAAAATATCGATGAAAATATTGATAATCGATATCGATGGATATTTCTGTTAGAAAAATTAAAAAATCGTAAAAAATATTTAAATGAATAAAATAAATATTTTTCTATTTTTAAATAAATTAAAAATAATTAATATTAATATTATGTATATATTAGTGACATTTTGTTCATATTTTTCATATTTTATCGTATTTTGTCGAATAAAAATGTCAACGGATATTTAAAACCACGCGTGAAATTAAGGAAAAGAAAAGAAAAAAGAGAAAAAAGAAAAAAAAGAAAGAAAGAAAAGAGAAGCTCACTCATCAATCTCACTCGATATGTCGATGAAAGGCTGCCCATGGCCATTAAGATAATATTGGAGTTCTCCTTCAGTAGTCGACATGTCGTTTGGTGCTTCGTTGGGCCTGTGCTCAAAACCCTAGTTTTCTTTTTATTACTAATCCCTCCAAGTCCACGCTTATTTATACGTCCCGAAGTTTCGAACCTGTCAACTTCCATCAAAAACCCTATCAAAACCCCTCTCTCTCTCCTCTCTGTTTCTCTCTCTCGGTCTCGGCTTCAATCTCCATTCATTGTCCGAAGAGAAGCAGCAGTCGAAGAAGGAAGGCGCTGTTCTTCCAAAATGCCGCTTGGAGATAGGGCTGGCGACAAGAGCGAGTCTCGGTATTGTGGCGTGGAGACGGAATTTGATGACGATATGCCTCAGCTCTTGGTCACGAATCTATCATCTGGTGGCTTTGATTACGTCGTCGCTCCGCTGGTTAGCATTTTTTGCATTTCGCTCTCATTTCGTTTCTTTTTCGAATTCTACCGGTGAAAATGATCATCTCATTTGCTAGTATTGCTAGAACGTATTATTCGGAAGTGAACTGGCTGAGAAACGTCTTCCGATGAGTGTCATCTTCTTTTGCGTCTGTGAATGTGTCGAATTTGTGGCCAAGAAGAGCGTTCGCTTGTAAGAGAACGGAGCGCCATTGTTAGATATTCATCTTTCGCCGTTTTATCTTCTTTCTTGTTATTACGGTGGCCAATTAGCCAGTCACACACCAGCTAAATAGCTGTATATTCTGTGTGAATGGTCAGTAAGCTCACCTAAAGCAATGTTGTTTGATAGCCATTGCAGTGGAGGTAGATCACGTAGTTTCACTCCATGGCTGTCAAGTACATTTTCCCCAACCATGTTGAAGTTTATGGCTATACCTACATTAGTAATCTGGTTTAATAATATAAGAAGGATCACGAGTTGTTTTGTATTTGATTACATTTCCTTGATTTCTCATGTTATTTACTGAATCTTTATTGGAACTACGTACCCGGTTCAAGTTTTCAGAGCACTAAAATTTATTATAATTCAGCCTGCTTATATGCATGCCACAACTTAGGTTATAGATGTTTGGATTATAATGCTATTAGAAAACGATCCAACCGTGTAGTTTGTATTGATTCTCCTTCCTTGTGTTACACATTTTACACTAGTACTTATGGTGGCCAATTAGCCACTCACATACCAGCTCATAGCTGTCTTTTTTGTGTGAATGGTCAGTAAGCTCACCTAAAACAATATCTATTAATGGTCTGTGCAGTGAATATAGTCCATGTAATTTCGCACTTGGGCTGTTAAATACATTTTGATGAGTAGTTTGTATTGATTCACCTTGTATTAGAATAGTACTGATGGTGGCCAATTAGCCAGTCACATACCAGCTCCTAGCTGTCTTTTTTGTGTGAATGGTCAGTAAGCTCACCTAAAACAATATATATTAATGGTTCTTGCAGTGAATATAGACCATGTAATTTTCACACTTGAGCTGTTAAATACATTTGATGAGTGTTTTTATACAAATTTTTCGGATGATTGGTTGCTTTTACAGATTTTATACCTTGTAGATCTGGATCTTTTCGGGGATATTTTGATTCCATAACTTCCAAAAACTAGTATGTGATTATATATTGCTTCAGATGGATCCATCCTATCGACCAAGCTTACTGCAAAAAGAGAATGGCGGTTCCGGCGTTCTTCCATTTGCTGGATCCGATTTGGTTTTAAGCCCAGCACAGTGGAGCAGCCATGTTGTTGGTATTCTCTTATGAAAAATGATTATTCGATTGCATGATTACAATCTGGTTTGTTAACCTTATTGTAGCATATCATAGGCATACTTTGTAATGTTTTATTTTATTTTCTGATGTCCCAGGAAAAATTAGTTCTTGGATTGACTTAGATTCTGAAGATGAAATTCTGCGAAGTGATTCTGAGACAACCCTAAAGCAAGAGATAGCATGGGCTTCTCATCTCTCTCTGCAGGTGTATATTATTCCAGTTTGGCAGTCCAACTTCTGCTCTTTCAAAAAAGTTTGCACCAAAATGATTTATATACAATACGTGCCATCATACTTCTGTTTAATCTGTCAAATTACATGCCTAGCAGTGTCTTCATCGTCTCTTGCTTTCTTTGATTAATTTAATTTGCTATACTTGATTTTTAACTCTCTTGACTTTGAAAGCATTTAATGTTTTGTTAGCTGTCTAATTTCTCAATGCAGGAGGTGCATTAAAATAATTGAACATCCATCTAAACAGTTAAGAGCTGATTTACTGCAGGCATGCCTTCTTCCAGTACCTAAGGGAACATCATATGCTAATTATGCTAGGTGTGTTCATCAGATTTTGCAGGGCCTTAATAATATTCAGGTGCCGCTCTTATTTATTAATAAATGATCAATACTTTTCTTTTTCTGTACGCTTTTACCAAGGTTTGTAAACTGTTCTAATTGATAACTTTCTGTAGTTGTGGCTAAGGATACCTCTGGTGAAGGTTGATGATGATTCTACAGATGTGAAATCTGATCATTTGGTGAGTAAAGTTTTTTTTTTTAATTATGTTGGATCTTTCTCTTGATGTGCTCTTTAAGGGAAGTGGCTGTAACTCCATACAAGTTTTGGTTCTCTGTCTGGGGATGCAAAGTAGTATTGAGCAAATCGGCATGCAATTATTTCCATTATAAAATATCAGTGTACAACAATTCTTGACTTTCTCGGGTGGAAATTTCAATTTTTTTTTAGTTTTCCATGCATAAATGTTTATGATGTTCGCATAGTTATTGCTAATTTAATCTCTATCCTGTAGGCTGATTCTTGGGATTTGTGGAATTCATTTCGTCTGCTTTGCGAGCACCACAGTCAGTTATCAATTGCACTTGACATTTTGTGCGTTTTCAAATTTATGGTTGTCTATTTTACATACTTGAGCTACTGTTTATCATATAGTGTTGAAATTGGTATTTTCTGTATATTAGGAGTACGTTGCCTTCACCAAATTCACTTGGACGATGGTTTGGGGAGCCTGTTAGAGCAGCCATAATTAACACCGATGTAATTATATTTGATTATTTTCTTAAGATTGAACAGATACTTTGTTTGCCTGGATTCTGACAAAGATACTTGGATTATTTTCTCAGTCTTTCTTGACAAATTCACGGGGTTATCCATGCCTGTCAAAACGGCACCAAAAGTTGATTACTGGATTTTTCAATCATTCCATTCAGGTATGTTCAAACTCCTGTGTCGCTATACTACCTGATTTCATTTCATTTCCTTCCGTCTTTCAAGAACTTTCCATGATTTTAGTTAGTTACCAATGTAGCATTTTTTTCACTGGTTTGCAACCGGTGCATTATTGGAGATAATTAATTTTGGCACTATCTATTATTGGCTGCATGGTCTGTTAACCAACCTTGATTCATCTGCCTCCTTCAGGTAGTTTTATCTGGGAAGACATTGCACAACGTTTCAAGGGGATGTACAAATTCGCCTACTGGTCTTAACAAAAATCCTTCTGATGGTATGCCTAATTTCGTTTTGTACAAGCTTCTGGTTTCTAAAATTTATCTTTCACCTAGCAAAAGATGAATGTGGTTTTTATGTTTTATGTTTCTGCTTTATTAGGGCTATTAATCATGGTCTTTATTGTCTGATAATTTAGTGTTTTCTAATGTTTAGGTGTACAGCCTCATCCCTTAAGGTGCTATTTAGATTATATTGGTTTTCTTTACCAGAGAATGGACCCACTACCTGAGCAAGAACGAGTTGAGGTAGATTCTATTTACCTTTCCTCAGTCTCCCTGTTTCTCTCTTACACAAACAAACACTGTCAGTATTTTGTAAATTGTATAACCCCAAGCAAAAGGATATAGTAATTCAGCTTATTCTCATTTTCTCATTTCAGCTCGGATACAGGGACTTCTTACAGGCTCCTTTGCAAGTAAGTTTTGTTAGATTTTTCATAACCTATACTGAATCATTACTCGTGCACACTCCTGACATGTTCTAGTTTTTGGTGATGTTTAATGTTATTGCAGCCTCTTATGGATAACCTAGAGTCTCAAACTTATGAAACTTTCGAGAAGGATGCAGTCAAATACATTCAGGTATGGGCAAAGAAACTTCCTTCCTCTCTTTTCTCACTGGTTAGTAATTTATCTGATTGTTTGTAGGAATGCTCTATGAACGTCAAGCAGCTCTTTCCCCCTATATAACGTTTGGAAGTTCATACAGTGCATAATAAATTAATGAAAGCTTGTTTATGCTACTTCTTGTTTTCTTGTTTTGCTTCGTTAGAGCATCGCAATCTTGTAATGACATGGTGTAATCCTTTTATCCAATTCTTCTTTTTCATTTGGGAAATTAAATGATAATTGAATTTGGACAATCAATTTGCTTTCACTTCACAGGCTTACTGAGATTTAAAAAAAAACGTATACATTAATAGCAATAAATATGTATTTTTAAATATAGCAGAAAGTTTGAAAAAACAGTATAATCCAAAACAAACTTAGTCTCAAATATAAATTAAAACACACTCGGAAGTTACATGTATTCTAATATTTGGAAAAAAAAAACAAAAAGTTGTGACATTTTTTAGAATATATTAAATCTCTGCTATGTAGTCCAATTCTCCATTTTTAAATGCATTTTATTCTAAAGTTATTGATTTGAGCCCTATTATTTATAATTTGTTTGTACATATCCATAACCACAGAATGCTCAAAGTTACTTTGATATGATGATTCTCCAATTTAGCTAATATTTAGTTGATATTTTTCATAATTTAGCTAATTGGTGCTGCTTTTGAGTTATAATTTACTATATACTTATCAGGGTCATTATATGTGATTTTCCCTTCTTCTAGTGTCTCTGAGAATGAGATGTGTGTCAATGGCTAGGGTTACAGATAGCAATTATGTAGTGTTGTTGCTGTTATTATTATTATTATTATTATTGTATTCTGTCTTAAACATTTGCTTTAATTTTGGTAGTACCAACGTGCAATTGTTAAAGCTTTGAAAGATAGGGTGGCAGATGAGAAGGCAACTTCAGTAACAACAGTAAGTAGCTTCCAACTTTTCTGTTTCTCATACCATTCCATTTCATTTTGGGTTTATTTTCTTTAGAATGAGTTGAGCTTGAACGTAATGGAAACTTTATTTTTCTTCTTTTTCCGTGGAAAGGTATTGATGGTCGTAGGTGCAGGCCGCGGACCTCTTGTTAGGGCAGCTTTGCAGGTTCCTTTCCTCACTCAAGTGAACTGGATTACCTTTAATTTCTTCTCCTATTTTAAACACTGGTTAATTTATAGGCAGCAGAAGAAACTGGCCGCAAACTGAAAGTTTATGCTGTGGAGAAAAATCCGAATGCAGTTGTCACTCTTCACGTGAGCTCTATATTACTTATTTGCTATGTTCTTTATTTCAGTTGTCACTCTTGTTTGCACCATGTGTTTGGTGTTTCACATAAATGCTTGCTCTTATGAAGTGTTGTGCA
Organism: Momordica charantia; assembly: GCF_013281855.1. Taxonomy (NCBI): domain Eukaryota; kingdom Viridiplantae; phylum Streptophyta; class Magnoliopsida; order Cucurbitales; family Cucurbitaceae; genus Momordica; species Momordica charantia. Next base: position 3,949,822 of record NW_028275159.1, read on the forward strand.
AAATTTCCCCCCTCTTTCTTCCTTTCCGGGTGAATGAAATGTCTATTTATCGAAATCTTCGCTCAAGAATGTTCAGTTAATTAAATATTTGCACGATGTCCTTGATATTTGATGCACCAAAGCTCTTTAAATGACATTGTGTTTATTTCCAGAGTTTGGTTAAGATGGAGGGTTGGGAAAAAATTGTTACCATAATTTCTTGTGACATGCGTCACTGGGATGCTCCAGAGAAGGCTGACATTTTGGTACGTAAGTATCTGTTATGGTCATTGGTTTGTTCCCATGTGCCACTACTACTATTATTTTTTTCTTCACTTCTACATCTACTGTATTTTTAGGTTAGTGAGCTGCTGGGTTCTTTTGGCGACAATGAACTTTCTCCTGAGTGCCTTGATGGAGCCCAGAGATTTTTAAAACAAGATGGCATTTCAATACCCTCTTCGTAAGTGATCTAGTTTCTTTTTAGTAACTTTTTCATAATGGTGCAAACAAGATGGCCATGTACTAGTGCTTAAAACTTTAGTTCAATTGTTGCATGGACATCTATTTGTTGTATCTTTTTGAAATGTTATTTTAGAAATAATTGGGTGTTACTTTCAGGTACACGAGTTTCCTCCAACCAATTACAGCCTCCAAGCTATACAATGATGTACGTGTGTGGTGTTTTCTCCACATGCCATAATTAATTCCACATAGCTCCGTTCGGTATATTAATTTAGTTCGCTAATGTCGCCAGGTTAAGTCACATAAAGATGTGGTCCACTTTGAAACTGCTTATGTTGTCAAACTGCACAATGTAGCAAGACTCTCTGCCCCTCAGCCTGTAAGTGTCAATTGCTTTTACTAAGCCTCTGAATTAAGCTTGTGTGCCTTTATTTTGCTATCTATTTTCTAAAAATGTTTTCAAATTCTTAAGCCAAAATTTGAAATCTAAAAAAATGGTAGTTTTTAAGAATGCAAATGTGTTTTTAAGAAATCTGAAAACATGTCAAAGAAGTTGTGAGTAGACTTTTTAAAACATAAAACTAGAAATGAAATCGTCATCATACGGGACTGACTTAAATGATGATATCAAGTATGTCATTTATACTGAAATCTTGAATGATACCCAGATTGATTATATATGTGTCCTAGTATGGCTCACTTGCTGCTATTAACTGCATATGTAGGTATTTAGCTTTGCACATCCGAACGCAGCATCTGAAGGAAGCAATCGGCGATATAAGAAGCTCGTATTTGAGATACCCAATGACACCGGTGCAGCCTTAGTACACGGTAATGTGAAAACAACTCCAACGTAATTTGAAGACCTCTTATTTGTATCTTGAGTTTGTTTGTGGTTTTTTTTTGGGAATATTTTGGCTGAGAGTTATAGAATTAAATTTGTAAAGGTTTTGGTGGTTATTTTGATGCAATATTATACGACGACGTACATCTGGGCATTGAACCATCAACAGCCACACCAAACATGTTCAGTTGGTATGATCTCACTTGTTTTTGAACTGTTGTTCATTCCATAATATCTTCTAATTACTTAATATTTGTTGTTATTCAGGTTCGCTATATTTTTCCCATTAAGGAGTCCGATATGCGTGCCACCTGGCTCTCTAGAAGTACATTTCTGGCGATGTTGTAGTCCTAATAAGGTGATTCTTTTTTTTTTCCTATTTGTTTAATCATATAATAAATTAAATGTGTGGGTGCACGTGCAGGTTTGGTACGAGTGGTGTGTGTCATCTCCGTCACAGTCTCCGCTTCATAACGGTAACGGCCGTTCATATTGGGTCGGCCTATAAGAACGGCGGAAATTGTAGTATTTTAGTCTCTCTATATCTCAAGTATTGTTATGTAGAATTAATATTTGACACGGTTGCTGGTGCATGCAATGCACCTCCATTTTCTACTCTCTTCTCTGCTGTTTTAAAAGTTTCCCATTCAATGAGAAAATGACATTTTGTAAATAATCTCTGTAGTTTCCCTTCTTACTTGAACAATGAATAAAGACTTGTCAAAAATAGTTGGTCCAACCAAAAAAGCATGGGGTCTTTTAGGCATTGCTAAGGAGCTTCCGAATTTATGGAGGTAGAAAGGCTATTATAAAAGCAATCAGAATAGTAATAAAATGCAATGCAAATGATTTCATATAAAGATATAGAGAGAAATGCTCACTCGTTAATTATTCTTTTGAATAACCCTTAGCTTAGCGCTCCTGCTACGTCGATTCAACCTCTCTTCCTCTTCAGATGGAGTTATCGGTCTTTTAGTTAGGATTGTTCCCACTGAACCTTTTACAGTTTGCTTAATCCATTCTTCTTCTTCATTCTCAACGATATCTTCTCTTATATCTTCATCTTTTTCCATTTCCGGGTTATTAATGATGTTGAGAAATGTTTGTTTCACAACCCTATCCTCCAGACTGTGGAAGGAGATGACTGCAAGTCGACCTCCCGGGGCGAGACAGTCGAAACAACTATATAGGGAGTCTTCTAATACCTTCAATTCGTCATTAACAGCAATTCTCAGAGCTTGGAATACCCTGGTTGCTGTCTTTATCCAACCTTGCCTTCCTCCTGTTTTCATGAAATTTTACATGACAAAAAAAAAACAGCAAAGTATTTTAATATTAGTCAACTAAGGGTTAAATAAATTTATAACTATTTCTCAAATTCCAAGGACCAAAAATGTCTATTTTAAAATTTTAAGAACCACATAGACACTAGCTCCAAAATATCAATTCTCGCACTTTAGAGACCAAAAGTGTATATTTTACCTAGAAGTTAATGATACTATAAACAAATTACAATAATTTTTTATATATAAAATAATTTAATTGAGAATTTTAGGGATAATTTTTATTAAAAACTATTTAAAAAAAACACTTAGGAACTTACAGAAAGAGGTGTTGAAAAGAAAGTGTCTAAATTCAGGGAGAGAGACAATCATGATGATATGGCATGGAAGAGGGAACATAATAAGCATAGATCCACATGGTTCGGACTTCAGAGGGCGAAAAAAAAAACTAAAAAAGGAAACAGTGGATTACCTTTGAAGGGAGGAGTAGATTTGCGTATGAGATCCACTAATTGAGTGGTGGAATGCAATCCACCCTGTGATCGAGCTTTCATTATTTTATTCTGGAGTGAATACCAATTGCTCTCCTCTCCATAAACCCGCAAGATACGCCCCACTTCTATTTCTGGCCAACTGTTCAATATGTCCTCCGCTCTCACACTTGCCTGCCATTAACCTGTTTCCATCAGTCAAATCCCCAAACCAAAACCACATTTTTAATTCATCCATCAATTTCTGCACTATACCTAACCTAACACATCAAAAATACTTACATTTATATGACTACATTTTAGAGCATCACTCCAACTCAAATTTACAGAATGCATGAATTAGTTTAACTACTATAAAAGTTTGTACCTGAGGATCCATTCGCATATCAAGAGGTCCATCACAAAGGACACTAAAGCCCCTTCCAGGATCGTCCACCTACACAGACAGGGAAAACGCAAAAAAAAAAAAACAAAAAACAAAATCCAAATTTCAAGCTGTAACCAACTCACTTGCTACTGATGAGGTGAGAAAGAAGTTTGAGATAAACTAACATAAATCAAGTATAAGGCAATTAAGGGTCATTTAGTAACGTCCTCGTTTCTTGATTCTGTTTCTTCATTTTTTAATTAAAAAAAATAGAATTGTATGATCACAACACCAATGAATTTAAGAATGATCAAACAATATTTATGTTTATGTTTTGTAACAAATTGAAAATGGAAATAATAAACATAATTAGTTGCAAAATGTTTAGGTTTAAAATTTGGAAACGAAAATGTTACTAAACGGCCTTAAGTGTTCAGGTAGACCTACCCTCCTCAAAAGTTGTGATCATTCTGTGTAAAGAAAAATAACAGTAAAAATGAAAGACAGTCACTTTGAATTCTAAAGTTGTTTCCCTTTGCCTTTGATAATTGTCAAGAATATTACAAGTCTACTATTTGTAAAATCTTATTTTTTTTCTTCACTACCTTTATACTGTGTCGTTATGTAGTGAATTCTGTTTTTGCCTTATATATTAGCTGACAAGTTTACTCTATTCACCATTTGATAAGAACTATACCTAATTCTCATCACAAGCTGAGCTCAATATTTTACATAGCATTGCATTTTCCGGAACGTACCTGCATGGATGACATTCCCAAATCCATCAAAATCCCATCAACTCCAGGATCTAAAGGTTTCTCATCTGCCTCAGTCAGTAGCGATTTCGTAAATTTAAAGTTCTTCAGAACTGTATATGCTTTCAGATCAGAATCCTCACTAAAGAGAGCACTTATCCGATCTTCAGCCTTATCAACTGCAATTGGATCGACATCCATTCCCATGTAAAATTTCAACTCTGGATGCGCTTGAATTATCTGTTTTTTCCAGGACATGAAATCAGAATTGGACATCATGAAAAGGAGAACTCAACTCAAACAGAAAATGCTAAGAGAACGCATATAGCCACAGTCCATAAAGGGGCAATCATGAACACTGAACACTACGTCAATCGTCAAATGGCGCAGGCATTTCCAAATAGTAGAGAAATAAGTACATGGATAAGATCGGTCGCTTAAATAGCTAAATTTAGCTCCACATAGAACACAAAAACAAAATGTAATAATGCAGATGAACACATATTGTACTGCTTATTAATTGAAAATTTAAATAGAAATGTTGGACGAGCGTATAAACCGGCAGGCCAATACACATGAATTATATTATAGTTCAGAAAACTTGGTGAGCATGCACATACCTATTTAGAGAAATACAATCAGAAAAACGCACTTGAATAACAATTGTTAACAAGAAAGACGAGGAGTCAATCACTAATGATGAACAGAAGAACGAAAACAAGTTAAGAGAGTAACTTACAGCAGAGGAGTGTCCAGCGGCACCGACGGTGCAATCTACAAAGGAATGTAGCCGCCTTCCGGAAGAAGCAGAGAACACGTCCAATACCTCCGCAAGCATCACCGGAATGTGAGCTGCCGTATCCCCGAACTGGATGGCGTTTTCATCAAACTCCTTAGTGGAACGAGTCCTCCTTTTCTCCTTCACCAAAGCTAATTTCAAAGACGAAGACGAAGCAGTACTCGCCTTAAGATTTCTGGATTTCTTCTGCTTCTCCTTATTCGCCTTGTTCCTAACATCAGTTGCGGTAGATATGGAAGAACAGCACCGTAGAAATCTCGGCGGCGCAGAAGTACCGGCGGAGATCAAAGACCGAAAACGGAGAGATTGTGACGGAGGAGGAGAAAACAACGGGAGCTTCGCCATTGATTTCAAAGCCATTTCAGTGCCGTTCCGATCAGAAAACGAAATTTGTGGAGGTGCAAAATGCGGAAATCTTGCAGTTCGTCAAATGGAGAGTGTTCGTCTTCCATAAACTCTGAAAATGGAGGGAAGTTGTGTTGTGACACTTCCGTTCCCGAGCCCTAATTTCCCGATTGGACCGGCTTATCCTCTTTTACCTTCCCGCCCAAAAAAGAAAAACAATAATAATTAAATAAAAGAATATTACTAATTTCTCCTTTATTTGAGAATGAGTTTCAAACGCGTGGGGATAAGGGTAACTATGGTATATTGTGGGAAGCGCTGGGGATATTTTGGTATTTTACTAGAAAAGGTTGATGATTCCTTCGAGTACAAGTGGAACGAGGAATTTGAACAAATAAACTCGATGCCAATTAGGGAGAGATTATATTTTAATTTTGATAATTTTTTCAATGTTAGCAAATAAAAAAAGTAATGTTATCGACTATTTTACTGTAAAATAGAACTATGTTTGTATGGAAATGAAGATATGTTTAGAACATTTATTTATACGCTGTAATATAAATTGATTTTATCTCTGTAAAAAAAAAGATAAATTTATTTTATCAATCATATTTTTTGAAGATAAATTGATTGAATTGCAAATGATTAATTAAAGTCAACTAGTTAAGTTTTATATTAGACATTCATTGTAGGTTTATAATTAATGGCAAATAGCAAGTTGAATTTTGTTGACTTCATTTTCCCATTCACAATACCTTCTGAAACTTCCTTAAATATATCATATCATATCATATTCTTCATTTTATTCACCTATGCCACGAGCATAACTTTATTTTATTGATAATAATTAATTAATCAATATAATGTATACTTAATAAATATATTTCTCTTTATAAACCTTTAGCTAATTAAAAGCCCGTTTGGTAATTGGTAATTGTTTCTCGTTATCAATTTTATTAAGATTCTAAACATTTGACAACATTTTTTTTACACGAAACATTTGAAAACTATTTATGTTTATTATTTGTCATTTTTAGAAACATTTTAAAAATTGTATAGAAATTTTGTAAACAACAAATACAAATTTCTTGTTTTTTGTTCCCGTTCCAAAACATAAATTAAACACTGTTTTATAATTATTGAATTTATAGATGTTGGAATCATGCAATTCTATTTTTGTTTATAAATACAAACTATAAGTTTACTTTTAAATTTGTATGTCTTTTAACTTTAAAAATAACATCTAATAAATTCTCAACATCCAATTTTATGTCTAATAGACAGAAAATTGTAAGTTTAAAGTATCGTTGGACACAAAATTTTCAATTTTATATTGAATAGACCAATTAACTTTGTCAACTTGAACATAATCAGAATATAATGTATCCTTACTTAGATAATGAGTTTCGAATCTCTACCCCAAATGTAGTTATACTAAAAAAACCATTAATTTAGGAAAAAAAGAGTCAAAACATATTCGACACAAAATTAAAAATTAAAGAGATTTACTAGACACAGATCAAACTTTTGATCTAACCCAAATCAAGAAAAAGATGAAAGGGTAAAAGAGATTCAATGACAACTAATCAACAAATCATTAGATTAGAAGTAGAGCAATAATGAAGAACAATGAGGAAAAGTCTTGTTGATTGGGGATGGAGAGATGGAGGTAGTTTCTATCTTTAGATATTAATTGAGCAATTATGGAGTTGAAGAAAATGGAAGAGAGAGAGAGAGAGAGAGAGAGAGAGTGATGGCGGCTTTGATGGGTTTGGTTTGACCTTAACAAATCCAAAATTCCATTTAAAAATCTCATCTCCCTTATCCCCAATCTCCCCCCCACTTGCTCTTCATCTCCCCCAAAACATTATTAAAATCTCTCTCCCACGCAGAGAAAACACAGAGCCAGAGAGAGAGAGAGAGAGAGAGAGAGAGGAAAAGGGCATACCTTACAACTGTAGTCTGCAGTCCAGAAATTGCTGTTTTGGGCCTTTTTTGCTTCCCCTTTTCCGCAGAGTTTGAAACTTTGACTGCCCACTTTATTCTTTTTCATCATAATCTCGTCTCTTCCTTCTTCAATTATTCCAATTAACATTACAAAAAAGAGAAACGAAGAACACAATCATAGACACACACACCTTGCTTCCATCATTTGTTTCCATCTCTGGTCGGTCCAGTAATCTCTTTCTTCCCCTTTTTCCCATGTGTCAATGTTGTGCTGTGAATGTGATCTACACTTTTTTTCCCTCAAAATCCGTCCCATCTCTCTCCAATTCCCTTTGTTTATTTAAGATTCCTAATTCTCTCTTTGCTTTTGGAATTTAGCATGGTTTTTCCACGGTGATTCTTGAGATTTCTTTCGCGTAATACGGACTATATAGGCTTAGAGAGTACTAGAAGAATTTGATTTACTGTAGTGGCAAATGGACGACCAACCTCAATCGCAGCCGTTTCCGTCGCCGTCGCCGCCGGGAGGTGGAGGAGAAGAAGCGGCGAAGAGAGAACAAGAGGCCAATTCTGAAACCAAACCTAAATCTGCAGTTCGATGCAACAACAACAACAATAATTTGTTTGGAAGACACAGAATCACAGCGGCCATAACCAGACTCCAGAATGAAATCAGTATCATCGAGGTGATTGGCGTTCCTCATCTAATATCTAGTAACGCAGTTCATGTTTGCACCAATTATTTTCCTCAGAAATTGAAGACGATGATAAATCGTGATGCAGGATGAGTTGCAGAAGCTCGAGAGCATAGGCGAAGCCTCCACCGTCTGTCAAGAGTAAGCAGATTAATCAATTCATTAGGTTTTCGTTTTTCCAACACTTCCAATTTATTTACGCAGTCATGATTCATCCTCAATTTCAAACAAAATCATCGCCCCCATTACTCTAGGGCTTAAATTAATTTCTTCACCTGTTTACGTACAGACTCGTCTCGAGCGTCGAGTCGTTTCCTGATCCGCTGCTTCCAGAGTAAGATTGTCGCCATTAACATTTCTTATCATCAATCATCAATATCAATGATCATTTCTCGGCCTAATCAACTAAAAAATGATGCAAATTACAGAACAAGAGGCCCGACGGACGCCAATTGGGATCAGTGGTTCCGAGGAGCGCACGGCAGCCGCAACCACAGACGGTGGATCTGATTCCGAAAAGAGAGAGAGAGATCCATTCCCGCGATCGCCATTGATTTTCAGGTGTTTGAGATCGGTTGCCGCCAGAATGTGCAGAAGAAAGGAGAAGACTCGGGGGAACCGAAACGGCAACGTTTCGTCATGTAAAAGTTTTTGGGTTCAGTAATTCTCATTACGATTCTTACTTATATTTTAAGAAATTTTTCATCATTGTTTGTCACATATTATTTTCTGTTTGGAATTTCACTTTTGTTTTGTTTCAATTATTCCGTAGGCCGTTACTATGAGGATCTATGTTGTGCTTAGACCATTGAATATTTGATAATTAGAAGTGGAAAATATAAAAATATAAATATTTTAGAAAACAATAATAATAGTGGTCAAACGTAGAAATAGATTTTGTACGTCAAGCATTTTTCTTTATTAATATTGACAAATTTCAGAATTTAAAGTTTACCGGTGAAATTGATAACTTTTACAATTTCATATTTGTTAAAAAGAACATGAACGAGTTAATCCGATCATAGACAGCTCAATAGATTTAGGTATCTATAAATGATTTGATTTAAATATTATGAGTTCGAATCCTCGTTCTTACATATTACTAATAAACGAACACGTAGAGAAGTTTCTGTAAGTATTTTCTCTGTGGTGAGAATTGAGAGAAAGTGGTTGAAAGATAAGACCGTTGAATGTCTTATCGTTGTTTTATAAGAAGTCCATAGGTAGACAAGCACAAAATGCGAGATTATTTCTTATGGAAAAAACACATGGCTCCTGACTTTACAAATTTCTAGTTTTTTTTATTTATTTTAAATATAGTATATTTATACTTGCTAAACGTACGAATAAATTTTATTTATTAATTATATAAAACGTAAACAATTCTATAGAAATAATTCGGTTTGGAATTTCACTTTTATTAGTATGTCAATGATAGTAAATGCACAAGTTGGAAGAAGTTGATTGTATGAATAAAAAACACTACACTAAGTAAAAAAAAAGTTAAAATACTATTTTAGTTTTTATACTTTTAATTTTTGTTTATGTTTCAATTTGAGAAGTCGGTTTTGACTTTTGTACTTTAAAAAAGTAACCATTTTGATCTCTCCATCTGTGGCCTTTTCATTTTCCGATTCTATGTCATCTATTTCGATCCAAATTTTACCATAATTTTGTATTAAAAAACTTAGGTTTATGTTTCACTTTATAAATAGAGATTAAAAGGATCACTTTAAAAAAATTAGAAGAGCCAAGAGGGATGTTTTTAAAATAGAAAATCAAACGAACAAAAGAACAATTGCAAGTCTTTAGAAGGCGATTTAGAGTCAATTTAAAATTTTAATTGGATTGAGTGAGAACAATATATATAGCAAAAACAAAATTTACTAACTTCAAAAATCATCCATTACTTAATCGATTCCAATACTAAATGACCTGTTAAACTATTTTCATACCATCAAATAGAGATTTTAAAAAATAGTAAAGATGAAATTAATTTAAAAAGAAGTAATTTCAAAATAAAGAAAAAGTTCATAAAGTTACACCTTGCACACATTGATTTTCTGAAAATCATAACATAATGAATATAAACAATTCTTGTAGACTTGAATACTAATGAAAAAAAGTTGTTTCAATAACTCGATTTTAAATAATAATTTTCAACGAATTTAATTTCACTAATCAGATATTACCTTCTTCATTCTACATTCACATTTTATGCAAAATTCAAACACACCGCATCTCCAATCTCAACCAATCCCAAGTTTCTCACTCCAATACCATAAATAAATTAATAAAACGTTTAAATAATCTTTTAGTACAAATTATTCCCATGCTAAAATTTTAATCAAAATAAATAGATAAAAGTGATCATCTTTTTATGAATTAAAATAAACCAACATTGGAAGTATAGTAGAGGTGAAGATGAACCGAAGTCATAAATATAGAAAAACCTACATAAAATCAAAACTTACGCCCACAATCAGCCGAAGAAGGTTTTTTTTTCCTCTAGAGGTAGGAAAATCATGATCAGGATATCAGATACAAAGCTACGGGACTTGGGCGTGGGAGGTACATCAACTGTGGACATGACATGAAAAGAATAATTCTTTCCTACTATAAATGTATAGCTAGAGAGCGCGTTTTTCTCTCTTTCTCCCTATGTGTTTTTGACCGATATAACAAGAATTTTGTACTACCCAATCAGCAAGAAAGTATTATCCATATGTGAATGCAAACAACAGAACTCCCAAACATTTAGAAAAACAAGCGAAATGTTACAAAGCTAACAAAAGAAGATCTTTTAGACACTTCCATTAAAAGTCCAAAAATTCAACAGTTTTACATGTTTACAACAAAATCCATGTAACCTATGTTTATGTATACATCATCAGCTCTAAGGGGGAGAAAAAAGAGGGCAGGAAAATTAAAAAGAGAATGAAAAGTACTCACCTTTAACAGTGCCAGCTTACAAGACCAAGCCAGGAAGCTGGAAGCAAACCATGAAAACAATATGTTGCTCAATAACGCCCATGATATGAACAAGGGGTAAGTAAAACAAGCCCAAGTGATGATCAAACTCTAGTCCCGTGGTATTATAGTTACGTAGTTACAGCTGTGCATACCTTTTCTCCTTCACTAACTAAGTTTTCAGCTTCCGTTGCTTTGACCGTGTCCTGAACCTCGGAAATTGCTTCCGCAAGGACGTTGCTGGTGAGTACACTGTCAATAACAGATCCAGCAGTATTTGATGGATCACTACTGTCTCCAGCTCTTGCAGAATCAGGACCAGGAGTGCCGTGGCTAGAAGCTGGTTCCTCTGATTGATTCGACCGATTCAAGGCATGACAATGTGGGCAGTAGTAGGTAATGAAAGGGAAATCTTCTTTCTTCACAAGCCCTAAAAAGGATAAAAAGAAAAAAAGAGATGAAACTATATTTATCCTTGTTGATCTTGTTGATTTTGTTGAGTGATGAACGTTTGAAAGGGAAGTGCATGTATTTTCACAATTTAGGTGTACAAGAATAAGAATGTGTCCTCAAACATAATCTGCTTATGTACTTGAAGAACGAACGTCTTTTAAAGGATAAAACAGGACCACTAACCATTGTGCATATGGCAGTTGCCACAGATGAGCGCATAAGACTGTGTTGGATCCTCTCCGACGAGCAGTGCAGCGATTCGAGCCAACCATCCTCCATCATTAACAGCTGGTCCTTGGGGATTGTAATGATCGACAACCAACTGATTGTTCTCAGGAGCATGGGGACTTTCAGATACTGTAGGCAGATGTGTCTCTTCTTCGGGATGATGCAATGAAGCTTTGCCTGCACTGCTGGAACGATTCTGACCTTGTTTTCTATTCCGAAGTCCAACACCAGGTTGCACATATTCAACATCGTTGCTCTTCCCTGATGGGACATTAACATTGGGTTCATCGCCCAAATGAACCTTCATGCCTGAATCTGCTCCCAACTTGGAAGCCAATACAGTTGCAGCAGCCGCCTTTGCAGCAGGGTCAGGGTCGTATCTCTGTCAAAGAATGGGAACAGAAATTACATGGATCCTCATCAGAAAAGCCAAGATAATGAGGCTGTGAAGAAAAAAGGCTGCACAACTTGAGCAATATTGGTCAATCCAGTTGGAGACATGACCCCCTCTGCAGTAAAGCTATAGGGAGACAAATGTAAAATCAAAAAAATAAAGAAACGGGCAATCATCAGCTTCATTTCTCAGAATAGACAGTGGTGTCATGCCCCAAAAGACTGGCTTTCAAAAAAATATGGTGTTTTCTATCATCAAAACAGAAGAGAAGATTTCTGGAGCTTGTGCATTTTTTTTTTATCAGAAGCTTAAGCATATTTTAAAAGGACATTTCAAGTTAAAATATTGTTTTGGTGCCTATATTTTCAGCTTTGGTTCATTTTGGTCCCTGTACTTTTAAAAGGTTCGTTTTGGTCCTCTACTTTCAACTTTGATTCACTTTAGTCTTTGTACTCTGGAAGGTTCGTTTTGGTCCTTGTCCTATTAAAAAGTGACCATTTTGGTTCCTTAATTTTATTTTTAATCTTAGTTTTTCTATCACAATTTTAACACGACACTACACTTAATATATTTCTTAAAATGTTACCATTACTTTATACTAAAGGATTTTCGTTATGTGTAGAATTTATGTTAAAATTTTACAAATAGGGATTAAGATTATCACTTTTTTTTTTGTCAAAGAAACAATTCCATTGAGGTACGAAAGGGATGATCACTTTTTAAAAGTAGAAAGGCCAAAATGAACATTTTGACAATACATGACTAAAATAAACCAAAGCTAAAAGCTAAAAGTACATGGACCTAAACAATATTTTAACCCTCCATTTACTATGCATAGTTATAACAAAGAGGTTACAGATTTTAGAGAGAATATCAGCCATTTTAATTTTTACTTCAATATTAGGCTGCCTCCATTTCGTCTATTAGTGATAGGCTAAATTGGCTAACATCAACATCCAATATAAAGAATTGACAACTTCCTAAATACTTAATTATTTTAAAGACAGGAAATTGACCTTTAAATGACTGCACCGAATGGCACCAATAAGATTAAACTGATAAGGCTTATGTAGACAGATTGGCTCTTATGATGTGCAAGGAGAATCATAGATTAGAGAAATCCCATGCCAACTCAAGAAACAAGACTGGAAAAACATATTGGATGATCAGCATTACCTGGATGAGCTGCTGTGTAATGTAATAATTTGTTTTCTCCTTGAGTTCATCAATTTTAGCTTGCCGCTCAGCTCGCAGCCTTTCAAGGGTTTTCTGGTCCTTGCGATCACCTATAAGTTGCCAAAAAGTTAAAGATTCAGTAATATGAAATGTAATCCTAAATTCCAATATGCCACCAGACATTTAACATAAAGCCTTCAACAAATTATCAACTAAGATCATTAGCTAGATTATAAAATCCAAGACAGAAAAAGTTATAAAATCTCTAATTGGATTTCAGTCAAAAAACATGAGCCACTGTATCAAAGTGTCAAATTTCGTATCATGACTCCACAAATATGCAACGAACATGGAACTAACGAAATATCAATAGCAATAGAAAGAAGTAACACTACTAAATCTAGATGGGACTTGAGAATGTTCATTCCAAATGTTCATTGTTGGAGGCGGATGACTGATACAATTAGCAAAGATCCCATACAAGGTGACAGAAAATATATTAATGTTAAGTACTGCAGTCATCAGAAGAACACCAGCTAATTCTTCGCACAAGCACAATCTTAACAGCAGGCGAAGGCAAGACTTGCACGAGATATCACCATAAACTAAGAAAAATGACGAATTAAAAACAGCAAACACACAAACTATTTAAAGAAACCCATTATACAATCTACACATTGTGTTGTGTCAAAGGAGACTAAGTAAATGGAAAAACAGTGAGCCTTAAGAGAGAGGTAAGCTAATTATGATTTCACGGATTCTCTGTAGCATTCCAATGTTTTTATGTCCATTCTCAAAATATTTATGGCAAAGTGTATAGGGAAAGGAAAGACTCCTATGAAAGCAAAGGTCTTTGTATGGACTTTCACCCTGGGAAAACTGAACGACAAGTTACATTTGATGCTGCTATCTCACAATTGGTGCATTATGTGTTAAAAACAGGATAGAAATCTAGACCTTCTCTAACTTTACTGTGAGTTTGTAGCAAAATGTTCAGAACAGCCATCCACAGCAGATTCAACATGCACTGCACTCACCCTTCATCGGTAAACTATTTTTTGGACAAGTCTTACGGGGTGGTCATACCTTCCAAAACAAGCCAAGAGCCAATGGAAAATGTCCTTTGGAAATTTGGGATGAAAAAAGCAGGACTTCTAATAACACTCATGTTTTCATACAATCACTAATTAACATGCAAGAAAATCAATGATTAACACGTAAGAACCACAAAATAAAGAAAACCAATGAAGACACTCATGGAGACTTTTGGACAAGTCTTATGGTTAAGCATTACATACAATCACTAATTAACGCATAAGAAAATCGATGAAGACAAAACAGTGAAGAGCAAGGGACAAAGCATAAACAAACAGAACCACAAAATATGTCGAGGAAAAAAATAAGAAAGAAAAAACTCTATGGGGTGAGTATGATGTAAATAAAAATAATCACAGATAACCAAGCAGATACTTACACATTCTTGTGAAGCTGAGAAATGTCGTATAAGCCAGAGCTGTTAATGCAGGCAAAAGAAACATGGGTAAAACTCTAAAAGCTCTCATCTTCCAGTTCAAATCTACAGCTCTTGTAGTTATGATAGCATAACAAACTGCAACAACCTGAAAATTAGAAGAAAAATCATTGAAAAAATCCTCAGGATAAGGAATATCTAACAATTACTCCACGTGAAAAATCTCCTAGTATGTCGTTCCATAAATTTCTATTCCTTCTGCTCACTCCCATCCACCACCCACCCTCTGGGGAAGGAGGGTGTCATGGGTGTTAAATTTGATGAGAACTTAACTTGGAAAATATAGTTCAGTTTATATATATCACCCTTAAAGAGTTCGATTCCTCTCCTCTCAACTTGTACTTTGGCAAAAAGAAAATTATGAAATATACATATTCTGTCAGCCAAAGCAGCGCAGAAGAGCAACAAAGGCACACAAATTAATTCCTACAGAAGTACATTCAGCACGAAAAGATGAACAGAGTTGGAAAGAAAAAGTAGTCTTACGTAGAATGAAATTCAGTATCATTATCATAAACTACTGCAATTGGTATAGAGAGCAACAAAACGTACTCAATACGAACTGTAAACCATGCTCCAAAACATAGAATTACCACAAATAAAATAGACAAATAGGATTACCTCAAAAATGACAGAAGATACAATAAGATTTCTGGCCATTCGCCGCCAGGTTAGGGATCTACGCTTCAACCTAGCAATTACAGCGGCTTCTTCCTTAGAAATGTGTTGAAGCCTCTTCTCGAAATCGTCACCACGTACTCCGAAGATACCACTCCAAAGCCGCGATAAAAACCCCCGGGATTTCTTCTTCCCGGCAACATCGGCAGCAGTATCCTTCTTTTCACCTTCACCAGCGGCTTTTTCCTCGGCCATATCGCAGATATCCCTGCAAACACCAAACAGCATAACCATAAACACAAACACGCGATGATTTAAATCGATAAACGATCAAAATCAAACAGGTAGAAATTCGGCAGTGATTCAAGTAATCAAGTGCTAAAATCACGAAACAAAGCTGAACACCAGAGAAACGATTGATGAACGAGCATCACCTTCGCAAATAGAGTAAACAGCGATGCAAAAACCTCCGGCGAACAGTCAGAAACGCAAAGTAAGAAGGAGAAAGTATCAGATCTAGAAAATACCTGGAAATTGTGGATCCGGATTAGATAGCTTCAACGGAATACTGAACAAATCTTCCTCCCCTCCGGATCACAGAGAGAGAGAAAAACAATAATAAATACGAAATGGAAAACAGAGACCGTGGTGGATACGTAAAGCTGCAAGAAATTGAACCAGAAAGATGAACTGTAATCTCTTCCTTCGCGTAGTGAGCGTGTCGATGAGAAAGGGAAAAAAAAAGTGGCTTCAAAATTGAGGGGTCTCCTTTTGCTTATTCATCTTCAGTCTTTCTTCCCCTAAGTTTCGTATTTCGTTCTTTTTCTCTCTATTATTATTATTAACTATTGTTTTTAATTTTGTAAGCATTGGGTTGGGAGTATTATAATTTAGAGACGGACCCGACTACGCTCTAAAGTTTAGAATGAGAAACAATTTTTTCAACATTCCATTGTAAGAATTTTTATGGTATATATCCAATTGTAAGAATTTAATCCAATTGAAAACCACCCCAAATTTACTAATCACATTTTTTTAAGAGAGACAGTGTGATTCATTTCATAGTCTTATCAATCTCATTCTCATTCTTATTCATTATTTCATGGGCTCCACATATTTATTGCAGTCAATTTTACTATCTTTACCCTTTATTAAGGATATCCATAATTTTTTCAATTAATTGTTTTATATTTTTATTCTTTTCTTCTGTCAATGATGTATCTGTAACGAGCTAAAAATAAGAAAATGGTATATTAGTAATTATTATATATCTAATTCTGATTTCGATTTCATACAATTTTGGTAAACAAAATTATATGAATTTTGATTCTGATTTAAGGTAAACAACATCAATACAAAAAGTTGCCTAGCGAGATTAGTCAAAATGCACGTAGGTTGGTCCGGATACTCAAGGATATAAAAAAAAATGTAAACAACATCAAATAAATAATATTCTCATTCCGATTAATTTTCATTCTAACTCCAATTCCTAATAAGTAAACATGACCTTATTCTAAACTGAAGTTTGAATCAATATCTTATAAACTATTTATGAACTTCCTATGATAGTTTATGGTGATTAGTTTTTAGAACTATATAAATCAATTTTCCTAATTTGGTAATTTAACCTTATAGTTATCATTGAAACATATTATTATGATTGTTTTGAAAAAACTTATTATTAATGTTGTTGAAAAGTAAAGGTCTTTTTTTAGGAAATATTGAAAATTAAAGTGAATGGCAAATCATCATCATTATTATATTATTATTTTGAAAAAAAAATTATTGTTATCATTATAGGGGAATGAAGTTAATACTTAATTGGCGAATGTAAATGCGCAACATCCCTGAAAATGGAGGCCACTCCTCTCAGTTCCCACGTGCGCTGTTTGTATTATGGCCCCCACGTCCCACGCGCGCCAGCCTCTCTTACTGCCTTTCGCAGTTTCAAGGGCGGCTTGCACATATAAAAAATTAGTAATTAATTATAAATATATATATAACCACTCATTTTCTGATATATATACAGTGACTTCGAACTCCCGCTGAACTATGCTCGTTAGTACTAATTTTATGATCTATAAAAATAGCAAAAATCATGAGGTCGAATCGAAATAGAAAAATAGAAAATTTGCAGTTAAAAAACACACTTCACTAAAATAACGATCGAGTCCTGAATTTGAGTTTGTAACGATTTAGTCATTGTACTTTTAAATTGATAATAATTTAGTTTCTAAATTATAGTATGTAACAATTTAATTATCGTAGCTTAAAGTTTGTAACAAGTTAGTATGTATCGTGTGATTAATATACTTCATATCAATTACATCAATCATATCAATAATATACTTTGTATTCGGTATATTAGGTATATATAACTTATATTAACGAGAGCAAAATTGGAATCACGAATAAAACGAAAATATGATTTTAAAAATATGGCCATATTTGCAAAATGGTTGCTATATATTCCTAACAAAAAAAAAAGAGAGAGAGTTGCTATATTACAAATATTTTTACTATTTATTAAAAAAAACACCATAGTATTTATTTAGTTTTTATATATTAAAAATTATTTTTATTATTTTGTGAATTTACAATTTAGTCTCTAAATTGCAATGATTTAGTCTACATATTTATAAATTAATAACAATTTAGTCCATAAACTTCAATATTTAACAATTTAACCACTATTGTTAATAAAAAACAATTTAGTACTATATTTTGAAATTGATGACAATCTAATCCCGGAAAAATCTCATCAAATTTAAGTAATGATTTTTATTATATAATGATTTAGTCTTGATATTCTAATAACAAAAGTTAATCAATCTACCCATATAAAAAATTATATTGAATCTTATTATAAGGATTAAATTGTAACATACTAAAGGATATGAACTAAATTGTTCCCATTCTTAAAGTATAAAGGCTAAATGATTACAAACTAATGTTCGAAAACTAAATCGTTAGTCCAATAAAATAAAAACGTAAGTATTCAAAAGTATTTTTAAATCTATAATTAATTAATTATGATTGGATCGTAGGCTTTGACATTTCCAACTATCAGAGCCGTCTGATTTTCCTATATAATAATTTTAGTTGACAAGTTGGGAGAAGCCAAAGGACACCAAGTTAAACAAAAAGTGTCATCTTCTAAAGTCCTTTGCTGGTCTCCCACCAAAGTTTTTTCTTCTTGCAGAATCCTGGCTTTGGGGCCTTCCAGCATTCCCAAACTTTAGAGCTACAACTTGTTCTATGTACAACATTTTCCCAGGGAAGTGCCTCTTGTCTTTGGGTAACTTTCGTAGTTCGGGCAACCAATACGCCACGTATTCGCCCTCGGGATCGTATGTCTGTGCCTGTAAAATTAACAGCCATTATATATGAGATAAAATAAAGAACTTGCAATTGACAGAAAGAGGAATTGTATACCATAATAGATAATAGGTTGGATTCTATAAGACTCAACCTACATAATTCTTTTCTCAAAAAAAAGAAAAAGAAAATAATCCAAAATAATTGATACAACTCATGGATAGGTCAAATACCATTTATTCCATTTAGGTTAAAGAAAAAAAGAGAGAAATAATAGTAATGTAAGTTTTTTGTGTTTGCAACCTGAATATGGTTATATCATCAACCAAATGGTTAGGTTTGAATCCCTACCTCCTCGTGTTAAAAAAATAAATGTTATTTGTGTTTCAATCTTGTAACTAGATTGCATCACTTTTCAGGGCAAATGTATGCCGAACCCATGGACTTCTGCTTTGATTCCATTTCATCTACTATCATCCTAAATCTCGACTCAGATGCGAACCGATAACGGTGATAATGGCATACCGATGTGTACTTAGAAGTTAATAGATTTGTCAATGTTTAGCACCTCGAACTACAGTCATTGGTCAAAGTTTCAGTGTACAAAATTTATACAGAAAAAGATATGCACTTACTTGCTTGGGGATACTGAAGTAGCGATCTTCTCTCGGGTCATTCCCAACTCCTAAAACAAGACAGGACGCAGTTATAAAAATTAATGGTTCATAGCAACTGCCAAATTTCTCAGAAATAAAAACAAGCATTATTAGGGATTGCAAAAACGTTGAATTATTACATACATGGTATACATGGAGCATTCAATATATCAACGATAAAATTCAATAAACATTCAGAGCAATTTGAAATATGGTACAAATTTAAGATTGGCATATAAATGCAGTCCTTGATGATGAGGTAACTGGCATAGAAGGGACTAAGATAAAGAAAATTCTTCCTGCATGTCATCGGCAACAAGGTAACTCTATAAAATTATGACACACATATCTTCAGAAAAATTATGATCTAATGGGAAACCTTTCTTGGAGCTTCAGAGGATGTGTAATGAGTGACATTTTTCAGGTAAAATATAACATGGGAGAACAAAAATACATGAGAGATCGTCAAAGAAGAATTCTGAACATTTTTTTTATTGCAAATCAGTACATACAGGGTGTGGGCAATAAAGCACACAGCTTTATATTTTGGGAGGAAATTGAATTACCAGCTCCATAAGTCCAATTTCCATAATTGGAGCAAGGGTCATAATCGAGAAGGCATGTCTCAAACCATTCAGCTCCCATTCGCCAGTCAATACCCATATCTCGAACAAGGAAGGAACATACGATCTGTAGAAAGAACCAAATGAATGATTCATTCCTTATAATCTCTTTAGGTGAAAATCGAGACTTGATATATTCAGAAGCGACGAACTTCAGTTATATGGCATTCCAAGTATATGTGATTAAGTTCCAATTTGATTGCACGCTGCACACTCATTGTGCATAACTAAATCTTTACAAATCATAGACTTCGTAAAATACCTGCCGTCCCCGATTTGACATGAACCCAGTTGTTGATAATTCTTTCATATTTGCATCTATAAGAGGGTACCTGGAGACCCAGAATGATTTACTACATCATATATGAAGCAAAAATCTCATAACATGTGAAAAAAATATGCACACGCACTCTTGGACTGCAAAGGAACATAATATCAAATCAATAACACAATCACAGAGCAAACAAAATACCCTGTACGTCCATCTCTCCAAGATTCAAACAAACTTTTGTCTTGATTCCATTTCATCTCCACTTTTCTTGGGCCACCTATTAAAAGAAACTGGCATAAGAGGGAATATGCACTAGGAAAGATAGTCGTAAAATGCAGGAATACCAGAAAAAATATCTGAACATTTTATAACAACCCTTACCTAGATGAAAAAGAGAATTGCCATATTTGACTGAAAGAAACCTGAAGTAATCCCTCCATATCAATTCAAACAAAATCCTGAAATGGTAAATGTAAATTAACAAAGTGGCAAAAAATTACAAGAAAAAGCAACGGAGTAAAAAATTCCTTTCTAATAGCTTAAGTGCATCAAAGTTTAAAGGATAAGGAAAGATGTGATGTGATTTATGTCAGTCTAATTTATAACAGTAAACAATTTGAACTAGAAGGCTATTCCGTTGTCATCATGAGATAATTAGTATGGTACATGCATAATGAGTAATGGCACTGTATTATGAACAGAAAGATATAGTGAATACCAGTAAGTAGATTGATTTGCTTCCCTCTCCCTCTCATATCTCCTTACCTAAGAGAATAATTCGAACCTTGAAATATGCAACGCACATTGTCATTAAAGGAAAACAAAAAATGACCAACCTCTTCATGTATGAGACGAGGTGAAATGCTTCCAGAAGCAAGCCATGGAGAGAATTTTGTAGAATAATCAGGTCCTAACATCCCATTCCTCGTATCCTTATAAATCCGTAGTAAATCCTAAATACCAGGAAAAATAAAAAATAACACATAAAGCATAATATTGACAATGTAGTTGAAGTTTTCTAGAACCATAACCTGGGGTCTGGATCAAATGAGATGTAAATGGCTAAATTCATCAATTTCACCTTCTTCCAAAAGTACTCATAAATTCTGGAGAGAGCTGCGCTCTCACCGCCAATAAACTTCATGCCCTTGACAACCTGAAGAAAACAAATAATTTGTCAACTCACAGAGAATATATTTTATTGCAGATCTTCTTGTAGCACAATTCTAAAAACACAAACATACACTTGGAGATTGAAGCCCCAGCTTATCTAATGAAGGAACACATCCCCAATCGTCGATGCTTGCTGGAGGCCCAAGAAGAGTTGGAAGTCTAATGCAATCTCGGATTGCACATTTGGCTTCAACAGACTGCAATTGGGTGGTCCATCAAAAGACCAACAGCGTTATGAGAAACACATTAAAAAATGCAAGAGAATGTAATGAACCTAAAAATTCAAATAAAATATATGGTACTTTACGAAATTGTGTATAGACATCAGGCAAACTGTTGGTGTCGAATGGCAGGTCATCTATGTGGTACATAGTGGTGCCCCAAACAAGTTGGAAACTAGGGCTACCGGCAGAACTTGGTTTGGCGGACTTCTGTGAGGATGGTGACAACACCACAGTTTTGAGACCTTTGCTCACCATTCTTTCAACGTACAGTTCCTCACTACAAGTTTCCATTTGAGCATATACCTGACAAAATTAATAGATTGAATCTAACCATATTTGAACAATCCTTCAAACATACAAGGATACTATTGAAGTTACTCAACTGTGTGGGCACCAAGAGCTTTTGCAAGAGAAGGGAGAATTTCTTCGGGCTTCCCGTGTTCAATAAGTAAGTTAAGGCCTCGGTTCATTAAGTTCCTTTTCAAGTCAGACAAGCATTCAACAAGAAATTGTGCTCTCAAGGCTGCCAGAAAGGAAGGAAAATATGAAACTGTCGAAACACTTTCTCCCTAAGACAGCATAAGTTCTGAAACCCTGAAATCTAAATCTTAATCAGCGATTCGATTAATAGCTCAAAACTTTGAAGTTTCCAGCATAATTCATAATCCTATGACTGCATAGCAATTAACTTCTACTAAAGCCATCTCTACTAGTGTGCGCACCACGCTCACGTAATAGTAATGACTAATTACAAGGAAATAAAAAACGGTACAGAACTGCCTCATGATCAATTACAACAACAAAGATAATTAAAACTCCCTGATTCAGAACTCTACAAGACAGTCGACGCATAAATTCATAACACAATACGCGATCATCTGCCACTGGGTTAAATAATGAATTGAGAAACAAACCTCCAGGTTTAGGAAACCCGAAGTAGCAGGTAGAACCAAAAAGTCGAGGATCGACACAATAAACCGGCAAGACAGCCTCGGACGAAATCCACGCCTTATACAGAGCCTCATTGTCTAGCAGACGGAGGTCATTTCTGAACCAAACAATGGCGACTCCCTTCCCTCTCTTGATACCCGACGACGAAGGAGACGAATACCGCCGGAACATTTGTTCGGCAATCCGGTCCATCTCTTCCGATTCTAGCCCCGGAACCTGGCATGCCAAGGAGGAGGAGGGTCTAGAATCAAGCTTCGAGCTCGAATTCATGATCAGGAAGCGACGGAAAACTTGATGGCGAGGAGATTTCGCGGCGATAATGGCCGGTTTCGGAGTCGGAGGATGGGGTAGTGTTTTCAACAATGGAAGAGACGAGAATGAGATCCGGAGAATGTTCATGACTACGCCTTTTCTTTTCTTTTTGTTTCTGCTTTTCTTTTCGAATGATTTAAGCAGCTGAGATACTGACACGTGGACTAGACGAGGGGTTGTGACGTGGCGCTATAACAACCTATAGAAGGACTTGCTTTGCTACGTTTTGGAATTTGGACGACGCGACGACTTGTTGCTTCCAAACTTGTAGCTTTTCCGCTCAACGGAACGCGCGTAATTTTCAAAACGACCGTTTTATTAGTTGGTGAGAATATCGTTTTGGAGGTTTTGCATATTTTAGTTTTAACGGTGGACAAATTAAATTTGTGTAATGAAAAATGGGGAAAATTATTTATTTATTTATTTATTTTGATGGAAGTACAGAATCAAATTTTAAACAGAAAATTATTCTTTTAGTAGTGAATTTTTCAATAATCTGTAACTCTGATCTTTAAGCCTTTGAAAAATTCTCTTTTTTTTTTGTTTTTATTAAAATGTAAGAATGGACAAAAAGTTAAAAAGATGTAAATTCTCATTTCTCTCATTAAAAAAAAAGAAATTTTTATCAATTTAACTCTCATGGTTTATTTCATAGACCTTACACATTCTCAATAATTGTTTTACACCTTTTAATATTTCTTCTCTCACTGATTAATGAAACACATGACCTTTTTTTAACTATTTTATAGTTTTACTATTTCTTTGTTTATTTATACTACTATTTTCTTCTAATAAATAAAATCATACTAACTTTTTTTAGTTGCTACGATTTTATTATAAAATATTACAAATTAATATCAATCAAAATATTGTTATTAAATATTATAACAACAAAATTCAATAATATTTTAAATTAATAATTGTCGCTCAATAAAAAATAATATTAATATTTCTAATTGATGTAATTTTATTTTTAATTATATATTATGATTAACATTAAATAAATTGTTAAAATATAAAATATCACTATCAACAAAATAGAAATAAAAATAAATAAAAATTTATTATTGTTTTAATTAAAATGATAGTAGTACTATACCATTTAACGGATTTGTAAACGATAAAGGTATTCTAATAATTGTAATATATTTAATTTCTTCACTATTCCAAAAAAAAAATATACATATAGTAAACAACATATCATAAAAGCTCAAACAACCAAATCATTCGCAAGCAAAACAAACCAATATCTAATAATTTTCCTAAAGTACACACCTTAAAGACTCAAAATTTTAATTACAGCAGAATAATAAACCTACTATTAAACATCCCGCCCTCGAGAAGAAAAAGGTTGGGAAGCCAACCTGAGTATAACTTAACAAGTTAAGATACCTATATTCGACCAGAAGATCGTAAGTTTGAGTTCGACCCTCACATGTTAAAAAAAGAGAAGAAACCAAGTATAGTGTTGCAGAAATAGTTACTCTCCATTTCCATGTCCATTCATCGTGTATCCAAGAGCAAAAATGGCGTACAACTACCACTCTCTGCATTAAAATCAACAAGAGTAATAGAAAACTAAAATTAGATCAGGAGCAACGTTATTGCAGAGTTTTTGAAAGTTCATTGCCGAAAGCGAAAATCAGGAGAGCAATACGAAGTAACACAATTTTCTTTCATACAGATCATTTTAACACAATTCTGAATTTATGAATGTTTCTTTTTTGAACAAGAAACCCCTCTATCTATGAATGTTAGTACTCACTCCAAATACATTTGGAAGAAGTAACCCTCTAAAAGCACTCATGCTTTTAAGTTATTTTTAGAATTTTCGAAATGATTTAGACACTGTAACAAAATTCGCAAAAAAGACTCTCATTATCCAAAACTCGTACAGAAATCGTAAAAAGGATTAGCAAAATACCGCTGGGCTGGTATATGAGCTACTTCTAATGATGGTACTTCTGACCTTTCAGAATAGTCCATGACCTAAAAATAATACATGTATTGAGAATAAGCATTATATCACCGATGCAATAAACTACAAAATGTATGATGAGCTTTGAGGTCTGAATAAAATATAATCTAGGTGAAGATACAGAGAGACTATAACCAATGAATTATCATCAACATAACGTAGGTCGAACCTCTTGAATTCATTATCATCAACATATAAGTTTAATCAATGGATTATCTATCGCCTCTAATGCACATAGATAATCAACCCAGCATATCATTTTGAGATAACTATGCATCGGAAGCCTTTTATGTAACAAGACAATTGAAATGAAACTCTAAAGGCAATAATGATTTGAAGGGTAAAAAAAAGTAACCTGTAAAGTTGTTCCATAAGTACAAGTAATGCAATTTGATGATTTAAGACCATGGAGGACAGCTTGATTGTTAAGTTAGCTCGTTGTCGCAGTTGTTGCCCATGGCCATAAGGTCCCCCAATGCAAAATGATAATCTTGAAGCACCCTGAAGAAAAGAAGAAATCAAGAGACAGTACCTAATCAAGATTCATCTACAAAATGCCATGTCCAATCTTGGCACACCCCCTGACTCTCCTAAAAATTGTTTTCTGAAACCATTATAGCATGGTGTTAATCAGAAAGCATAATTAAGCTTTAAAAAAACCCTTAAAAAAACCATATATAGTAGACAAACATCTGTGCATGTCCATTACATAAAATTAGAAAGCAAGAGACTATCACGTGGTGAAATCTAAACTGAAATGGAAGATGAACATGTGGGCTAACTAAACTGGGAGGTACCATAAGCATAGCTTTATATTTCCAGTCCAAACTCCTTAGCTAATAACTTTGAAAAATTAACTATCATGAATACTGTCCAGTAGTGATGAACTGATGATAATGAAGCAGCCAATTTGATTTGAGTTGAACATAGTACACACTGTATTGCCTGCATCTGCCACCAACTCAGCCATCCGCTCAGAGCTCATCTCTTTCCCATTCTCATCCAACATAACGACCTGCAGGTGCATATGCAGAATGGAGACTAAGCTGTAAGCGCCGCTACTATAAACCATTCAACAGATCAGTTTTTATCTGAGGGTTAGAAAGAGAAGCACATTGCAACCTATGTTTTTCTGTTGGAAAAGAAGCACTACTGTGACCCATCTACATACATACATATACATATATATATCCCCCTGCTCCAGGACCCGGACTCGAAAGATTTTTGGTATTAAGCTCCCTGTAAGATTCGAACTTAAGACCTCTAAGCCAGTAGAGACTTCAAGCCCTTGTCAACCGAGCTGTCACTTGGGGGCCATGTGACTTATCTATATTAAAGTAAAAAGTTCAAGAAATCAATTTTGTTTCACATTTTTGGCTGACAAATGATGTAATTGAGATAGAGAGTTATAAACTAGTTTATAACAAACGAGCACAGCCAGAGCAACAAAATATATAGTGATCCGACAAAAATGAATGTTGAGAGACAAACCCAATCGTCAGACTTGAGAAGATTCACTACAGCCATATCTTCATCGTCAACCTGAGCCCTGGGATCCCTAAAATTCAAACATCAATACATAGAACGAAGAAGTTTTGATAAGACTAGCATCATTCATCAGAGATAAGAAGGTAATAAGAAAATTTACTAATTAACACGAACAGTACAGTCGCATACCGCGCATTCCTAGGATTTGACCGCAGTTGAACATCTTCCACGTTACAGTAATGCTTAAGCTTTTCAATATACTCATCAACGACGAGTTGCACGCCACGAGACCTCTTCTTCCCCACAGTCAAAACCCGTATTGGCACCGCTCTCTGTCCATTGTCCATATAGCCATTATCAGTTAAAATTCAGCCATCCAGAGTCACAATCACACTAAAACTCGATCATCCTAAGTAATCTCTCAGAATAGGAGCTCCGCCAAACAACAGAGATTAACAAATTGGCATTGCAAAACTCTATGAACCACCAAATCCAATTACCGAGTCCGAAAAAGGAAAAAAACAAACAAACTAACAAATAAGACAAAAAAATTACAAGAAGCAAACAACGAAGATACAAAAATTGAAATTAACGAAACTATTTCAAGAAAAGGAATGAGATAAGTACCACAGATTGTGCAGTGTACTTGCAACGCCCACCTGGGAATTCGAAAACGGAGAAACATTACATATCGCCAGCCAAACCTAGGTCAAGTGCTCATAGAGAAGAAGAAGACGGTACCTGAAGGAGAAGGAGAAGGAGAAGCAGAAGCGGAAAGGCTAGCACAGAGCGCAGAAACCATTTATAACAACTCGATAAGAATTTCAGAAGATCCGACGCTTCAGGCTGAAATACGTGAGACGACGACGTGTCGGTTTTCACGGGTTCGTAAGGAAGCAAAAGTTGGATAAATTAGAAAAAACAATAATTAAAAAATACCAAATTTTTTTTTATTATACTACAATACAATCGAAAATACAAGCTAATATTTTGATTGGAAAGTTGGTGAGACAGTTATTTTCTATCTTATTTTTTAGACTTTATTTTGTCTTAAAATTTTTCTTCATCAATTATCAATAGAGTTTGTTTATCTTTATTAAAATATATATATATATAGAATTTGTTTATTTATTATCATCCACTCGTCGTTTTCTTTTAAAAACAATATTTTATTTTAAATTTTTTCTATTTTCAAACTTAATAGCAACTAGTATGAAACAAATGTCAATTATCACTAATTTAAGTTCATATTACTCGTTAAATTTTACGTGTTAAGATAAGATTTAAACATAGGTTTATCCTATTAAATGGATGATTTAATAATTTTTTATGAAAACATTTTAACAAATCTTTTTGAAACGAATTCTAATACATTAAGGGATAAAACTGAGGACGAAATTCTTTCTCTCTCTCTTTTTTTCTACTAAATTGTTATTATTTTTCTTTTTCTGAATACAACGAGGAAATTATTTTTTCCAAAAAAACCAACCAAATTCTTAATTTACTATTAGACAAGGACCATTCTGTATATTTTGTCAGAAAATTTTTTTGGTGACATTTAATCTATACGGCGTCGTATTGACAGGTGGTGATTGGTCATTCGATTGGCGTCCAGAAAGTTCTGAAGGTTCTTACAAATTAGGCCGCTTTCGTATGAACCGGAAGATTTATGTTTGCAGATTTCGACGAGTTTCCAGAGCCTTCGCTCGAACCAGTTCTCAAGGTAAATGACGATCCAAACTCTCGTACTGTTTCTTTTTCGCCGATTTGTCTTATTTTTGGCAGTTCTCGTACTCTAGATCAACACCGAATTGTATTTTTCCTGTTTTTTGATCGATTTTTCTCATCGCTGGAACAGTTATCAACTCCGATTCTGTCTTTTCAAAATGTTGCCCATACAGAGCAACTCAGATTGTGTTTTGATAGTTTAAATTGATCTCTCAGTTTCGTCTTTTAATTGTCTCTGACTCTCTGATGATAGATCGTAATCGGAACGATGTCGGAGTACGAGAATGTGGTGGTGGGGAAGTTAAGGCTGAAGGGGAAGGCCTTGGGCGTTAAAGGAGGCGGGATCGGAAAGAAAAAGAAGCCGAAGAAGCAATTTGGCAATTTTTCTCAACCTGTGAGAGAAGACGATTCCTCAGCAGGTTAGTTGATGTCTTTTGAATTTCTTGTTCGATTGTGTTTGTATTCAATTTAGTGCTGCTTAATCTCTCTACTTGCAAAGAATTGATAAAATCTTGTATTCTAAATTTTGCGAAGCTGGAATTTGTCTGAAGAAATTGTTGTGAGATCTTTTAGGATATGAGTTCAGAAATACCTTTTGTTCTTATACCAGTAAAAATATGTTCAAATGGTCAGGTTTTAGATGTTATTTTCCCTTAGCTGACTTTTTTTTCAGGCTTTTATTAGTTAATTGTTCTGTCTTTAGAAAATAAAATAATTCATTGGGCTTTTGGACAAATGGCTTCAAGTTCTTTAATAACCTTAAACTTTACAAACTCAAAACATTCATTAGTCACTTTATCCAAAACAAACTGCCAAACTCTCATAAATGCTTCAGAGAAAGATATTCCAACATTAAAGATATATTTATAAAGGTAAAATCCTAGTGTGGACTTAGGGAATAGGGAGTAGGTACTAAAACATTTTGGATGTTATCTTTTATTCTTCTCTTCTAGTTGATTTCCCTCCTAGTCGATTTGGGACGTATGTTCATATCTACAGAAAAATACGGAATCAGATCTTGATTTCTTACTTAAAAATATTTTTGTTCTCAATTGAGATGGGATGATTCCTTAAATCAAAGAATGATATTGTCTCCATTTAGATTGATAAATCTCATATAAATTGTTATATCCTCTATTCAAAGTAGAGAGATGAGTTTGGATATTCTAATAGTTCAAGAGGATTTAACTCTTATAGAATTGATGAAAAATGGAGCGTTTACCTGTAATTGTTGTTTGAAGATAGCAAAATGACAATTTACTCACATTTTATTGAGCGATTCTTGAGAATCCAATTCAATTAACTTTTTTCTTCCATCCCATTTGGTTAGATGGTTATAGCATTCAAGTACTTTGATCCGTCTTCTTTTACTCAAACAATCATGTAATCAAAATGCTTTTTAGCTTATTGGCATCGTTTCCTTTTGGAGATTGTTAGGAAGGAACCGCACTTCATTGGTTGATTGTTCTAAAGAGAGCATGAACAATACCGATACCAATGGAAGCAAAGGGCAGTATGCTACATACGACGATTCGTTGACACCTGCCGAGAGGCGATATCTTCAGCAATGGGAGAAGATTGATCTTCGAAGAATGGCCGAGATGGCCAGCAAATCTCACCGGGGTCGGATTCACGAGTTCAATCAATATCTGGGCAATCTGAGTGAGCACCATGATATTCCTAAAGTTGGACCTGGCTAACTCAATTTACTGTATTCTTTTCTTGTTATCACTCAGCAAAATTTACCATTGCTTGGGATTTTATGGAAACTAAAATTTTCTTCAGTGGAAATGATTGGCAAGTGCCCTGCCTTTTTAGCTTATTTTTGGGTCTTATTTGAGTTCCCAATTCATAAGATGACTTCTCAGATGGATGGGGAGTTATTGTACAAACTTCCTCTTTGCTTTTGCTTTATTTCATTGGATCACACGCTTTCCTTTTCTTTAACTTTTTGGAGCATTTGGTTCTCAAAAACTCTAGATTTATTTAGTTTGCAATGAAAAACTTCTTTCTTAGTTGATGGGTTGTTATCTAATTTGAGAGCTTTCCATCATGCACTACAATTTAACCCTTTATTGAATTATACTTTAGTATTAAAATATCAACATGTTATTAAGTTAATTATATATGAGATTTTGTTTTATGTAAATAATGTTTATTTATACCGAAAAAAAAAAGGTTTATACATCATGAAGAAAAGGTAACTTAATAATCAAGTTTAATTTGGTGAACTAATTATGAGACTGAAAATGAATTTAATCTATAAAGTTACTCTGTGTTATTGATTTGTTGCCTAAAGTACTTTTTTTAGTATAATAAATATGGAGTATGAGAATTTGAATTTTCAACTTCAACAGAAATAGGAGATTTCATTTATGTTCCGTCAACTCTTAAAATTATATTTTAATCCTTCAAAATTAAGTTCTAAAACTAGTTTTTAAATTGATAAAAAAAATAATATGATCATTTTTATTATCATAGCATGAGTATACCGTACATCGTATACATAGATAAATGAAAAATGGACTTAGAGCTCATCCATGATAGGGATGAAAAAATATCTGAAAATCGATTGACTGAACTGATATTGATAAACCAGTTTGATGACTAGTTCAATCAGATGGCCAGAGAAGTAATTTTCAACCCATATATATACAAGAGAAAGTTGCAAATATGGAAAAAATATCTAGTAAAATTAGCAAAATAACAACCACGTTTAGTCTTTTCAAATATAACATTTTTCATTTTACAAAAAGAACGGAAGTCCAATTTTAAAATAACGACCTTACCTAAATAATATATATCTGTAATATATATGACTACTGATATATGCATGTGATATACATGTCAGATATATTACCGATATACTAAATATCTGATATACTAGATATAATTGAAAATATTTGTTAATATTTAAAAATTTGAAAAAAAAAGATGATAAATTTAGAAATATATAAAAGATTTTTGCTGCCAATTTCTCTAGCACTACGAATTGCCTTGACCGCTGCTTTTTTCGGGTGGTGTAATAGTTTTTAAATTTTAATTATTTTTAAAAATTTTCCTTCCTTCCACTCTCACCTCTCCTCTAATTTCTTCTCTCCTTCCCTCTTTCTCTCTTTTCCGTCGGTTTTTTTCCCCTCTCTCTTTTTCTATTCTCTCTCCTATCTCCTTTTCTCAACAATTCTCCCACCTCCCCTTCATATCCATTTCTCTCTTCCTTTTTCCTTAATTTTCTTTTTGTTTCAAATTATTTCCTTTTGAGAAGAAGACGATGTTGAAGGTTGAAGCTTCACTTTGTCTCATGAGGTTTTTCTCTCTTACTCTTTGTCTTACAATGTTTTTTTTTATATGATATTTTCCTAAGAATTTTAATCTTGCATTGGTTTCAGCCAGCTGGCAGTTGGTCGGTCAATGTTGTAGAATTTTCCAAAATCGTTAAATTTCGATCTAAAAAACTTGACTTAATTAAAGATTTATATTGGTTTGAGTCTAAAACAATTACCTACATTTGTCCCCAATAATTTTAACAATCAAATAGAAAAAAGAAAAAAAAAATATATATATATATATAAAACTTACTACTAAGTTTTTAGCATTTAAGAAAATACATGTTTGAAAGAAATTGAATGACTAACTTATTAAAAACTTGAATGACTAAATTAGAATCCTGTCAACTTTTCTGTTAAAAACTTCTTGGACTAACTTATTAGAATTTGAATGACTAAATTAGAATCCTGTAAACTTTATCAAACCATATAACTAAATGAGATAAAAATTCTATATAACTTAAAACTACATATCATAACCCTTTTTTTCAACAAATGTGGTTTAAACTCGAGTAAGGTAATAAATGTTTTAGGTGCATTCGGGTTGGTTTTTTCCTTTTATTTTTTCTTCTAAATATATATTTTAATCTTAAGCATTCAATCTTGAAAATGATCAAACTTGGAATCCGTGAAGCTCGAAAGAGGGACGCTGACATTCAAGATACCTGCAAGACAACGTTAACTCTCCGATGAGCAAGTTAGTTCCAATTCGATCTATTACTCAATCTGATAATAGTTTCGCATATCTTGCATGAGAAGCGAGACTCTCTATTTATAGAGATGAAATTCGACAGAGCTTCCAACAACGCCTTAATGGTCTGACACTCCAGAAAATACAATGTCTTGTCAAAGAATGTTTTCGTTGCGTTCGCACCTGTGGGTGCTCTTCGAAGGTCAGTCAATGGGTGAATTTAAGTCAGCTCAACGTGGCGTGGCCAAGGTGGCTAGAAATGCATCGTTTCGTAGGTTTTCCGTCGAATCATTTCATCATACAAAGTCACCTAGATATTGACACATGGCAGGCAATAAATTACCTCCAACGTTAGCCTCTTTTGGTTTAAAAATTCCAATTGAGTCCCTTTCATGATTTAACATTTTTTAAAAAATATATTTTAACATTTCTAGTCATTCACCATTAGTTAATGTTAAAATTTACTAACCATCAACTTACATGACATAATATTTAGTGAATTAACAAAATTTTAGAGGAGGGAGAAAAGAACCGTAAGGAAGGAAATTTTCTAAAAAAGTCTGGAAGACAACTTAGAAAATTTTCTTTTTCTAGATGGCATTTTTCTTCTCTAAATTTATTCTAATTCATTAAGTATTGTATTATACAAGTCTGTCATCAACTCATTTTAGTGCATAAATTTTAAAAAAATTAAATATAAGAAATTAAATTGAAAAACATTTATTTTTCAATATTATTTAAAATATAAATATTTATTAAAATATTGCCATCCGCAAAGTATTTTTAAAAATAATGCTCAAAATGGATTGTCAATTAATTTTCTAAATTTAACGATAGAGTAACAGAAATTTAGAGGCATCAGTGTTCCACATTTACGGAATTCCACACGATTTCGCGATCTTCATCGCCATGTCCAAACTATCCAATTTAGAAAATTAGAACTGACATTTTCCGGGAAAAGAAAATTTCAGGCAGAATTTTACTCCCAGCCAAACAAACAAAAATCAATCCTCTTACCTTTTGGCTGCTATTTAAAGCCCTCGTCTCCGTCGTAGATCATCAAGTTCGGTTTCGGATTTGGATTGGAGCGCATTGAATGAGAAATCAAAGTTGAATCAATTATTGAGAAAAAAACAATGGATTCCAGAGCCATTTCCGCTGCCTTTCTTGTAAATTTTCTCCTCTTCTCCGCGGCTTCTGCTTTCAATGTCACAAAACTCCTCAGCCAGTTCCCCGATTTCACCAATTTCAACGATTTCCTGACGCAAACAAAACTCGCCGACGAAATTAACAGCCGCGCAACCATCACCGTCCTCGCCGTCGACAATGGCGCAGTTTCTGGTCTCAACGGAAAGCCGATGGATCTCGTGAAGCGGATCTTGAGCGTTCACGTCATTCTCGATTACTACGATGAGAAGAAGCTCAGCCAATTGTCGAGCGATAACACAACCGTTCTCACCACTATGTTTCAGGCCACCGGCGCCGCCACGAAACAGCAAGGTTTCCTCAAAGTCAAGCTGATTAACGAAGGCGAGGTCGCGTTCGGATCCGCCGCCGATGGAGGAACGTTCGATTCGAAATTGGTGAAATCCGTCGCGTCTCAGCCGTACAACATCTCCGTGCTTCAGATCAGTTCTCCGATTCAGGTTCCTGGCATCGAATCAACGGCAACCAACTCCACTCCACCATCACCGCCACCTTCGGCATCGTCTCCGGCCGGATCGCCTAAGAAGGCACCGACTCCTTCCGCCGACAGTCCGTCAAAGGCAGATGCTCCGGCCGCCGATAAGCCGAAGGCCAAAGCCGACGCTCCGGCGAGCTCTCCACCGAAGGGCGCTGATAGCGGCGGCGACGCCGATGCGGCTTCACCAGGACCTAGCGATTCTTCCGACGCTTCACGCATTATCTTCGCCGGAGGTGCGGTGGTAATGGCCGTGATCTCGTCGATGATGGCTCTCTGAGCTCTCCAAACCATGGCGGCCACAATTTGAATTTGAAGATTTGGAATTATCAAATTTATGTACGCGCTCAATTGCACGAGAATTGGCGGAAAAAAGGAAAAGAAAAAAAAATGAAAAAAATCACTACCTTTCCAATGAACTATTAAAAAAAGAAAAAAAATCAAATAATTAACCTCTTTCTGTTTTTTTTTTCCTTAATATATAATTCATTGGTCAAGTTGGGGCCATTCCTACCTTCTTTCTCTTCCTTCTTTTCTTTTCTTCTAAAAGACCATTTCCTACTTTTAAAATTAAAAAAATAATATAAAAAATTTAAAGTTTTAAAATTTGACCCACAATACTTTTTAAAGTTAATTATTGAAAGTTTAAATGTATTTAGATTTTAAAACTTTCCCCACCTTATCTGAATTATAACCCTTAAAAACGCCGCTGACATGAGTAGCAGTAGAGATATATAATTTATTCTCTAAAATTGGAGATTTTGTAGAAATTTAAATAAATTTGTGATAATATTTTTAAAAAAATCTTTTAAGTAACTGTATTAGTTTCCCAAATTATGGCTTTAATTCACTCTCTTGTTGCTAAATTTATAAATGATTGTCTTTGTTAAATTAAAAAAAAATAGTTGTATCAAATTAGAAATTATTAATCTAAGTAACCTGACATATTGAGATTTAAGTGGTATTTTTAAGTTAAGAAATTAATTAATTTAATCAACATTGATTTATTGTAATTAAACTATTGATTTATTATAATTAAACTACTTAATTAAAATTTATCCAAAGATAGAATCCGAGGCTCTATCCTTATTCTCACATTTGTCTATTAAAAATATAGATTTAATTTTTTTTTTACTTTTATTCCTTTTACAATTTCAGTAATATTATAAAATTGAAGGGACAGGTGTTAGGCTATATGGGCTCCCTGCGGCCCACAACGCAAACTTTCCCGCCTGCACAGGCCCAAGCCCAAGCCCCATACCAGCACCCCATCACTCATTTATATTTAAAATGTGGAATTAAAAAAAATTAATAAAATTTTCTCATTTTAAAACTTCAATTTGGTCTTTATCTTTGGGTTAAATTACAATACTTCATTTATAACCTAAGTTGAAACAAAATAGTTATCTAACCTTTTTTTTTTAAATTACACAAATCGTGTCGATATTGAAAGAAAATTAATGCATAGTAAAAATATTAATTTATCCATCTAATTTTAACGTTGACTTTTATTAAAAAAACTCAAACAAATATTTTATAATGTATTTAATCCTTTTAATTCGTTTTTTTATCAATACATCATGTTGGGGTAGAAGATCGAACTCACAATCTCTTGGTTGGAGATGTTTGTCAATTAACTGAGCTATGCTCGCTTTTGCCTTTTCATTACGTTTAGATGCCCTTCAAACGAGCACAACACGTAAATGAATAGTTTAAAATTAATCTTAAGATGCTAACTCGAATATAAACTAAATTAATTAAAACATTATACATATATATTGTAAAGATTAAATGTTGAAATTCAGACCTGAAAAAAAATAAATTCAAAAGACAGTATTAATAATATCACTCTCAATTAAACTAATTATTATGAAATACATGAGTTCAATAGCCTCACACTCGCATCGCTTTCAAGTTGAACACAAATTGAAAGCGATGCGGAAAAAATTTAGCGAGAAACCCGTAGTGGATAATGTCACAAGAAAAATTATTAAAATAAATTCAAGATTGGATAATGTTAACAAAAAAAAAACGATAACAAAATATTTATTTCAACAAAAAGTTAAGAAGAATAATAATAATGAAACAAAAAGCAAAGGGAATTTGGCTCCACGTGGGATTAAATTGTTTTCACACACATATATATAATTTGGTTTTTCTAGTTTCAGTTTCGACTTTGGTTCATTTTGACCACTGAACGTACATTTTAGTATCTGTACTTTCAATTTTGTTCATCTTAATATATTTACTTTGACAATTTTAGTCTCTTTATTTTCATTTTTACCATATTTCTTTTGATCACGATTTTAAGAACATGACACTTCATTTACTAAGCGTATGTTCGAAGTGATGGTACGATGAATAATTTTGAAAAAAAAAGAGATTTAGGTATAATTGATTTTTCAAAATCCATCATTTCAGTGATATCTTAAAAATCAATTTAAAGTAATTTTAAATTTTCCTAAAATAATATTTAAACATATTTATTTATTTATTGATAGATAAATAGTGGGAAGAGTCAATTTCATAGGGATTCCATGGCATACAAAAAGAGGAACAAAGTAGAAACAAGAAGACCAAACCCCCTCGTGGGCTTGGAATTTTTGATGTCTAAAGTCACACACTCAAAAATATACTCATTTCTTCCATTTCTAAATACACCCCATCACTCTAAAGAGATACTATGCTTCTCCCTCATTCTCCTAAAGTTTTATTCTCTTCAAACATTTTATTATATTATTATTGATATCTATCCATAACTTTTCGGTCTACTCTCGATCCAGAATATTTAATCAATTGCCTTAACACCTATTTTGGCTCGGTAATTTAATATCATCATAAACTACAGGGTTATTGTGGATATTCAAATTTGCACACAATGTTAATTATTTTCTATCATTTATATTAATAGTCTACGTGTTAAGTCGTATAAGGCAAAAAAAGAAACGTTGAGTCTATATGTTAGCTAGGGAAAGTACTGTAAACATAGCCAATTCATAAAAAGTTTTGATTTTAAGTTATCCGAAAATAAGAACTTGGAGGCGATACCTATAAAGAAACATTAAAATAATTAAGATAGAAGAAAGGAACGAATGTGCTCTCGTTTCCTCCATTCCCATTTAAAGCAGCGACTAGCAACCGTTCACACTCGTAAGAAGACGAAGACTTGAGAGTGGGAATTTAGAGAGGGGAGAATGGGGTATTTTTTTTTTGAATATCAACACAAAATTAAAAGGGAAAAAATGAAGAGCTACGTTTAAAAAGAATATAATAATAAAAAAAAAGGATTGAAATTGACAAAAGGAAGATACATATAGAGTGGGGGCAAATATTATAGGTTCTTCATCTTATACCCAAATATTAATCAAATGTGTGCATGCATGCTGCAGGGACCATAGGCCCATGTGGTGCCATGTGGGTTAACATCCCATTTCCTATCTTCAAATCTTCTTCTCTAAAACCTAAAAAAGAAAAAAAAAAAAATTCAATTTCATCACATTTTTTATATTACAATATATATGTATAATAACCACCCGTTAAGGATACAGACTACTCCTAAATATTTTCATAATGACATGAATATTGTCTGTTTTGAACATAATCCTCACAACTTTACTTTTGATTTCATCCAAAAAGTCTTATACAATAACGTAGATAATTGTCCTCATCTATATAGCATGAATCACTCTCTTCTCTAACTAATTTATAGGACTTTGTTTGCATATCTTACAACCTCCACACGAAGATATAAGATAAAAAAAAGTGGGAGGTGCAGAAGTGAAAGGAGAGGAGGTAGCTACCAGTGCTTGCACATTATTTATATACCAAGTTTAAAATCAAAATAGAATATCTAAAAGCATGAGAGCGAAAATAGATTAGAATAAAATTTCAACGGAAAAAAATCGAGATCAAATGATGAGAATTTCATCTGGGTTCGAATTCTATTGAGAGGTCCACAATAGATCAAAAAATTTTGATAAGGAAAGAATAAGATATTTCTTTTGCCCCTTACTTGCTATCGAAAAACTACAGTGAAAAAAAAAGTTAACATACACAAGATAATTGCGTATATCCAAAAATACCATATAAATTCATCATATTACATCAAAGTCAATCTCTAAACACTGTAGAAACGCAGAAACATCTATTTTAGTCGTCTTGTTTGAATTTTTAACCATAACATTCAAAAGTTTCAAGAGCAAAGAAGAGTGGTTATGGAAAGTTCGACGTCGTAAAATAACGCGTAAATCGGGACAAACTTGAAAATGATGATATTAGAAAACAAGAAGTACATTTAGGGCTCAATTATGTGTA
Organism: Momordica charantia; assembly: GCF_013281855.1. NCBI lineage: Eukaryota > Viridiplantae > Streptophyta > Magnoliopsida > Cucurbitales > Cucurbitaceae > Momordica > Momordica charantia. Next base: position 3,987,896 of record NW_028275159.1, read on the forward strand.
GGAATGAAAAGACAATGGAGATGTAGTAATGGTTGGAAGTTTTGGTGGCATTGAAAAGCAATTATAAGACAAATGATTAGTGAAGGCCCTTTCTTGTCTGCCCCTTTTCCACTTGACAAAATTTTGGACTCCCAACATTTTTAACATACATGCTTAAACATGCATTATTATATTCTACCAAAAACTTTTTTAATATTATAATCTTAAAATTACAAAAACACTTTTTAAATATTCCCAACTTTTCAAGTTTCTAAAATTTAAAATAAATATTTCAAAGCTATTTCTTTAGTTTTCAAATATTGGCTAATTTCTTAAAATTATGTTAATAGTAATTTTTTCTCTTTCTGGTTCAACAATTGCATGGATGGTGGATCGAATTTTGAGATGGTAAATAGATCTCTTATCCATTAAGGTGTGTTTCAATTAGCGGTTCTAATAGTAGATTACGTCATAACAAATATGTATAAATATACTCAGAGGAAAAAAAACAAATATGTATAAACAATAATCTCGACAGTATCACATTTATCATATTAAAAAAAGTTGTCATGTAAGAAATACTTGCTTTTTGATGAAAGTAACACGTTCAAACAATACAGATTAAATATGAAAATTTGGAAAAATATATCTTATTTAAATAAACTATCATGGTTAATTTATTGGTCCAAAAAGTTCGAGGAATTAAAAAAATAATCTTATTTAAATTATAATTTATTGTAAGAAGTCTAATTGATTGAAATGAGAATTTACATGATGTTGGATGATGGGCACACGTACACATTTTAGACAACGAGACATCCAACCAATGTAGTTTTCTTTTGTTTGAATCTTGTTCCCCAATTTTAATGTTTTTATTTCACAATAATTAAAATTAGATTGTTTTACTACCAACCAAAATAGTTTGAATCTAATTTTAAAATATCCCCATTCTTAAAGAATAACTATTTAAAAATACCATTTATATCGTTATAAATGAATAGAAGACGGTCGATTATTGTAGTGATAAAAAAATAATAATAATTGTGTTATGTATGTTCGAGGATATAAATATCAAGGTTAGTGTTAATGTCAAAGTCTCAATTCTATAGAAATGTTGAAATAAATGTCGGTAAAATGTTGATGTCAGTAAGTATTTTTAGAAAAATTATAAAACTAAAAAATAGAAAATAAACATTTAAATTAACCAATAAATATTTCACCCTTTTAAAATAAGTTAAAATTTATTAATTTTAGTATTATGTTTATATTAGTGATATTTTATTGATATTTTTCAAATTTTTTCTATATGATAAAAATATCGATGTCAAATTTAGGAATATATGAAAATGTCGAATATTTAATACCTTGATTATATTCCATCCAGAAAGAAAGTTTAGTCGATTGAAATTAGAATTTATCGTGAAGGATGAAAGAGACAAATATCCATTTCTTCAACAATGAGACATCCAAACAAAAGTGTTTTTCTTTTGTTTATCATTGTTCCCCCTTCAAATTCACTTTTTTATTTTTATTTTTATTTGAGCCCTTGACTTTTTTTTAAGCCACAAATGTTTATAAGAAAGACAAAAAGTTTATATTATAACTTTTTATTTACAAAAATTATGGAAAAATTCTAGATTTTTCTAATTCTTAATTTTTGTCTAAGGGAGGCAACATTGAGCTAAATAGTATATATTTTAATTTATCTAATTCATCATTTGAAAATCAAGATTATTATAATTTTATGCAAAGGTAATTTAATAGAAACGAACATTTAAGACTATTATAAATTTAGAGCGCTCTTAATTAACTAACAGTATTTTTCTCGTTTAAACAAATCATGTCAAACTCATCTTAAAAAGATCGGTTAATGTTATAGTCTATCAATTTATCTTCTTTTATTTAATGGTAATGTAACGAACGAGAAGTACTACTCAATCACAGTACGTCTCTACAATGTCGTTTTCTTCCTATTTAATATCTATGGTCTAAATTATTTAAAAAAATCACACAAAACCCATAAGTTAAATACGGCGAGAAAAGTAATTGAATAATTTTTTTATTTTTTTAATGATGGGTTGGGGAGAAATGGATATGAATAGTGGATAATAAAGAAAGGAGAAAAAGGCATGGAATATAAAAAATGGGAACAAAATTATACAAAAAAAAAAAGAAGGGAAAAAAAAGTTTTAGAAGATTTGAAAATAGAGAAATCCAATGATGATTTGAAAGTCATTTTCAGTCACATAACCCACCAACAATCTTTGCAACCTTAGACTAACCCACTTCCCATCACTCCCACTCCCTTCACGTGGACAGCTCGTGACCTAAATTGGGGACCAAATTCCTTCTCTCTCTCCTCTCTCTCTCTAATCCTGTATATATATATATATATATATATATTATTCAATTTAAATCTTACCTCATCAAATATTCTACTAAAATATTTTTTTCCTTATTTTTTTAATATTGTGAAATCTATTTCTTTTATATATAATAAATTGGAAAGTTTGAACCTCCGATTTCAAGAGAATAAATAAATGTCAATTACGGTTGAGTTGTTGGCTTGAATTTACTTTCTATCTACTCTATAACTTTTGAAGATTTATAAGATATGATATTTAACTAATTAACGTAATAAATTCCTAGATATTAGATGAAAATTTTGGAAACTGAGGCTTCATTTAGTAATATAGTTGTTCTTAGAAATTATGCATATTTACTAATTTAGGTAAATTTTAAAAATTAGAAATCAAAAGTATAATTCCACGAAACCTACTTATAAAAAAAATAAGGTCTAAAATCCTTTTTTTTTAACTACATTAGAAATAAACAAATAAAACGGAGGTATCAAATTTCCGTAGTCTGAAAATCTAAATTTTTAAAACCAAGGCCAATAACACTAAAACATAACCTCGTCAAAACCAGATCTTTTGAAATATTAAAATATTATTTTTTGAAAAATAATCATTACCACTACAATTTAATATTACTTGATCAGACATTCAAAATTATTTTAACCGCCAATAGTGACAAGAGTCCTAGACATTGAATTGTTGTAGTATTTTATCGACCACGACAATTCAAACTTTGTGCTGATCATTGGTTCGTATAATGAAGTCACATGGTATTTATAGTTTAAATCACACGACACGACATCGATGTTGAGAAATAAAAAAAAAATCGTACACAAAAATAAGTTGGAAAAAAAAAACATAAAAATAAAATAAAATCGCATAATTAAGAAATGCAATTGGGGAATTGAAGGAGTTGGGCAGGCATCTAAATATACCTTACAATCCAAAGGAAGGGGTTGGGGTGGGGCCAAGAGTGGGCCCCACAATCCCCTCCCCAGGCCGGCCCTATATATAAAGCCCTCAAATCCCTCCAAAACCCAAAATCATCAAATCCAATTCCAAAATCAAATTTCGCTAAAAACTCCCCTTTACGGATTTCATTTCATTTCATAGCGCTCGATCGATCGATAACACCGATTATTCGGTATCAGAATTCATCAAAATGTCAGGCGTTTGGGTTTTCCGATCGAACGGAGTGATGTGCCTCGTCGACAACGCCGCCGAGTTCTCCTCCGAAGCCAACCACGGCGGCGGCGGCGGCGGCCGGAATAAGAAGGTCCTCGTTCACCTTCCCTCCGGCCAGCCGGTTTCCTCCTATGGCTTCCTCCAGAAGATTCTCGAAGGCTTGGGCTGGGAGCGATACTACGAAGGCGATCCCGATTTCTTCCAATTCCACAAGCGATCCTCCATTGATCTCATTTCTCTTCCTATGGACTTCTCCAAATTCAACTCCATTTACATGTACGATCTCGTCATCAAAAACCCTAACGTCTTCCACGTTCGAGAATCCTAATTTTCTTCTTCTCCTCCTCTTTTCTTCGTATATTTAATTCGATTTTCTCTGTGTGTGTGTAGTCCAATCAGTCGTAATGTAATCAATCTGTACGTACGTAGTAGAATAAGCGGAGTCAGTCGGGAATTTCTGTTCATAGGAATTATTGTTATTATATTAAATTTTATGTGATTTTTTGTGCATTATGATTTGGAAAATTTTATCTGACTTTGAGTTCTTTGTTTGGATGTGATTTATTGGTTTGACAAATGGAGTTTTCGGTTTCATTACGTGTACCGCGCATGCGTTTGCAGCGATTTTTTCACGGACAGGGATATTTCTGTTTATTTATTTCTTTTTATTTCTTTTTCTTTTCAAAATTAGAAAATATTCCACATTTTAGTTGCTTTTGTTTCCAAAATGGTTATGAATCATAGAAGTAGAACTGTCGTCCAATGATGTATCGGCAATAATTAAATTGACTTCTTTTATTATTTTGCCGTTTTTATAAAAAATCAACTTTGTATAAAATTTAAATTTTATCCAAAATGCAACACGGTAATGAATATATTTATCTTAAGAAAAAAAAAAGGATATGTTACGTTATTTATTAAAATATTAATTTAAAAAAATATCATTTTTGGTGAAGTTATTGTTAATTTTAGTGCAACTAGTAAAATTTACTACACCATAAATTTGCTTAATGACACTGGACCAAAAATAATAAAGAAGTTTTAGAAACATGTAACTGTCTATCTAGAATATGAAATTTAGACATATGAAGTTTCCTTCTAATATATTTTATAATCACTAATTTATCCGGTATATCCCTGCTTACACATAACAATATTTCAAATCTAATAATATTTTATTTATCTCTCTTAATTATCAAATATTTAATGATAGTATAATTAAATACAAGATAAGTCATGATCGGCCCTGTACAAACCAACTTTTTGTAGGATACGATGTGGAAAAGGAAGGGGGAGGGATGATGCTGAGCTGTGAGGTCCCGGGGGAGAGAAGGGGGGCATGGGGTTTCACGTGAGGGGCCAAGTGAGAGCTGCCACGCGGACGTGGGCCATAACTTTTGGAGGGAGGAAGCCAGGGAGCACGTGAAGGATATCAATTCATTTATTTATTTAATTATATTTAAAGGCCAAAAAGAAAAGGAAAGAACAACTTGATGTAAAAGGAGGTGGTCCTTTTCCAGTCCAACTTTCAATTTTCCAAATTCAGAATCAACACTACGACATCTTTTGGCTCAAAATTTTACTTTGGACTCCAAAAAAATATATATATATATATACAATTCGCGATAAAATTTTTTTAAAAAATATATATTGTTTTTCAAAAATAAATAAACTGACTTATTAAATATGAGAATCTATTTGTCCTAAAATTTAACTTTTGATTACACAACTAACGAAAACAGAAAAAGTCCTTCAACCCAAAAGCCAAAATGCATTCATAACGTAACTCTCTTCAAGGTGTATTTTTTTAAATTTCAAATGCATTTAAACATATGGTATTTTCAAAGTTTGTGTAAAAAATTTGAAGTCTCAAAATTTATACTTTGATGAAGGGATAACAATTCAAATTTCGATTAATCAAGACATAGGCATAGTTCAACGGTAAAAGTATTTATTTATTTTCTCCTTTTGACAAAACCGACCAGGAAAAGAATTAATTATCGCTTTCTACTTCACCCACAGAAATAGGTAATAAAATTTAGGAGATTAGACAATCAAGCTTAAAAATACATATACGTTGAACTTTTTGAGGTTGAAAGTCAGGCAGTAAATGGATCTATTTCAAAGCATATGGAGCATGGTAAAATTAAATAAAGAAAAGAAAGCCTATAGAATTGTCAATTCTATGCAGCAGACTTGAAATGAAACTCATCAATGGTGGAATATATCAAACCTTCATCTTCAAGAGACCTAATGGAGTCCCTGAAAAACAAAATTTAGCCCAAAATGGTACAAGTTAAATTACCATATTAACCACATAGGAAGCCGCGAAAGGGCAGTGGGGAGAGAGACTAGAGAGGGAGCGTACAGTATTTTCTCCAAAGGAATTTTCAGTTGTTGGGAAAGTTCATCTCTGTGTATCCCCTTTTCTTTTGCTCTGAAAAAAATAACAGTTTCAAAATATAAAATATAATAAATTTCATGGTCCAAACTAACAGCTCAGTCAAATCGGTCTATTTTTCCAATATAACACACCTACCAAAAGTGAAAGACCAACCTAGCTAAAACTCAATTGATTAAACCATATATCTCAACCAAAATGTTAGAAGTTCGAATCGTCACCCCCATAATATGGAACTAAAACAAAGTCAAGAATATATATATACACATACATACATATACGTACGTGTGTGTATATATATATATATATTTTTTTTTTAATAAGAAACATAGAGAATGCATCCCTATCAAAAGAGTGCAAAAGGGCAAAAACAACTACAGGTGGAGAGTAGGGAGAACCATCCCAAGGTAATATATTCTTTTTTCAAATACGCAAGTATTTGGACAAGTTAATATATACATCGAATCAAGATAACTACTTAATCTACGATTTAATATGTGAATGAAATTGAACCCAAAACCCTAAAGCCGTACCTTTTTAACTTGTCCCCTTGTCCCCTTGTCATTATACTAAGGCCAATAAGAAGTGACCTGTGACTAAAAGTCAACCACCGACCTCACGTCTTGTTTTCTATTCACGACAGTTTTAAAAGTACCACAATAGACTCACATCAGAACACTGAATTCAATTATTTACACCTAAAACCACCCTGTTTCCGGACCAAAGGCAGCTCAAGTCAATCTCATATACGATAATGCACAGTAACCAGCCAACAAATAAAACAATCCAAAACGGGAAAATAAAATATGGTCTGGGACAACTTACACGCTGGAGGGCAGCTGCAGATAATCAAGGACCAAATCATCAGGATTCTTTTTAACATCTACAGTGTGTTGCCCAGATGACTGCAGAAAGAAATTAGATATGAATTCCAATTATATAATCATCAAGAATATGTTATAGAAGCATAATTATAATCATGGTTTAAGACTCTTACTAGTTCTGAAGATGCTGTCTGGTATCCACTCGAGCCACTCTGCACCAGGGCGTTCACAGTTGAATCCGAGGATTGGGATTGTGTTGATGCAACTCCATTGAGCTTCAAGCAGTTTAAGCACAAATGAGTTGACAATTATGATATTGACGAATTACTAATTTCACTGATTAAATAAAAATACAAGTCAGAATCACGACCATCAACATCAGCTCCAGCAATCAGTACCTGCAACTTGGAATTCCGCAAGTAGTCATGTATGCATTCAATAAAGTGGAAGGTAATTTCATCACAATTTGTGACAGGCCTGGAAAAACATAACCCAAGTTCATGATCCCGTTAGTCAGTCAAATATACCACAGCAACGAAAAATTGGAATTAGATGGTTCCCGCTATCCCAATAATTACTTGATGTTGATCACTACCTGCATGCAATAACTGTCTAGGGACCAAGCTTGGAGAAAAGAATCAAATTCATAGAATAGTAGATTCAAGCAAAACCTTTAGGCAATCACAAGAAGAAACTACGTGGCACATACAAGATAATTGCAATGAGTCCAAAGATTGCAACAACTTGCATTTCTAATAATTGCCGAAGTCCAAAATTAGGCATGTCTTTCTTTGTACTATCCTTTCCCAATCACAAGAAATCAATTACTGTAAATCTGAAGGAAGAAAAGAACATCTCTTAACATAAACACCAGTGAAAATTTGCAAAATTCCATACCCAATTGGTATCATTTAAATATTATGAAGGTTATATACTCCCGGAACTTATTCGATTAATTAGCCACTAATACTTTAGTTAAAGTCCGAGTATTAATAAAAATTGACTTGAAGACATAGATGCCACTACCTATGTCTCACATCTAACAAATGTCACATCTCATGAAAGAAGGCAACGTGAGATGCTAATGCCATTTTAAAGAAATCTTAAATCCATAAAATGAAGGTTTGAGAATTCCAAAATTAACTCTCAGAGCACCTAACAGTCCTCTTCTACTTGCACATCCCCAAAAATGTTCTAACAACCTTAGAACTGAAGGTAACTATTTTTTATATAATCACTTGGAAAATAAGCTCTGTTACTCAGACATGTGGACTTTGAAATTTGCAAGCACTATTATTAGAAACGGATAAAATGCCACCTTCAGTTGTTTGTAAAATGTGAATAAAACTTGCCTACTGGCGCCGGCACTACCAATTTCAGTTTTAGGCTCTAAGTTCCTTCGCACCAATAACAAGTTCTTTCTCTCCATAACAATCAAACAGAAAGACAAATGAATTAGAATGAAAGACCGGCCATCCTACATAGCAATCCGTACATTATATTTTCTGCTCATTATAACTATGGATTAGACCATATATAGCATTTTCCCCTAAAGGTGCTTAGCATTTTCCCCAAAATCCTCGAGTTTCAAACTTTCAACATGCAATAGAATCGCCGCAGGATGACAGCCTTGTATGTCAAACATTTAACTTCAAAAGAGTATCCAAACAACGAAAATAGATTGAACAGAAATAAAATATCATACCTTACGGAAAATGCGAATATTTGCATGTTGCCTTGAAATATTTTCAAATGCCCATTCACCCGTATGTACATTCCGTCTCTATGTCATAGAAAATCAAAGCGAGTGTCATAAAGACCACTAAAGTACTTGTCATCATAAGAGAGTTAAATAGCACGAGAACTTACTGTATGTCATCCATTTGCTTAGTATCAAATGTATCGTTTACCCTGAATAAATTTCAACACACGTTGCTTAGTAAATGGAGCAGATACTCGACGATATTGAAGATCTAGTTGAAGGGTTTAGGAAGAGTATACCATCTTTTGCAGCCAATTCTTCCTGTTCCATCATCTACAACGAATGTGATGTCAGTATTCCTTTCAGCTTTTTCAGAGACCTTCCCAACGATTGTAACCTTTTTTTCCCCAATAATTATTATATAAGTATTTAAAATAAAGAGAGTTTAAAAGTATACAGGAGACATCCTCAAGCTAAAAACGTAAAAATCAGACGAATTTGGGAGATACAGAGAATTTACTTCATAGTCTATATGTAAGGCAAATCAGAGGAAAAAGTCGGAGAATCTGTAGAAACATAAAAACTATAGACAACGAGAAATTCACACACATATACAAACGCATGATCGAATCACAAGGAATATGTTCATTTGCAAGTTTTTTTTTTAATTTTAAGAAGAAGAAGAAGAAATGAAAATTTACATGTTACTTGTACATTAACATGTACGTTTGAAAAATACATTTGAATATTTTACAATTAAAATGCTTCAGATTAATAACATATATGATGTAAAAAGTAAAATGTACAACATCCCTTTGCATCGAAATATTCAACACTCAGCTAACATAGTGTACATGCTACATTGGATTAAAAGCTAGAGGACCCCAAAAACGATTAAACAAACCCCAGAATTTGGGAGCAGGCAGGTAAATCGTATTTCCTAGTAGTTTTAGTCTAGAGGAAAGATAAAGCCTCTCCATGGTTGGAAAGAGAGCCAAAATCAACAACAAATCACAACAAAGAGACGTTCCTTCGTTTATCACCAATCGTTGGAGACAGGAAGACAATCAATGACTAATGTGAATAGCACAAAAGAACAAGGAAGCGTTACTACATTGTCAGATAAAATTAACATACTGCATTTTCTTGTCGTGTGAACTGTCTGCTACATTTATTAACGTGCATAGCGACAATAGTTTTAAAACTGAAAGAGAGGGCAAGGAAATATACATTTGTAATGTCAACGCCATTGATTACAAAGTTGGCTTTCTCTTCGCCGGAATGGAAAGCTTCGCTTATCTGTTTTACAGTTACTGGAACTAAACCCGGCGATTCTCGACTCTGCACGGAAGAGTTCAAGAGGGTAATACAAAATGCAATCTGTCCGGATTGTTAAGAAATTATTAAATCAAGCAATCACCAATCGCCATCTTATTCACAGTTTCCTCTCATGCTTTATCCAGTGTACAAATTCGATAAACGGAATTTCGTCTACAACCGAGGATGACGGAACTGGATTTGATCCCCGTTATGAACACGCCTACTTATACTTCGATAATTTCTTCGTCTAAAAATGAAAACCGAGTTAGACTCGCCCTTTCAATTTCGCCGGATTCTATGCATCCATCAGCTTGAAGAGTATCGATTCCTTTTGAGGCTGTTCTAACATCTAACATTTATTTCCGAAATTCTCATTCAACCAAACAGAAATTAAGAAGTTAAATCGGCGACTAACCTTCGCCGAAGTGGAGTCGGGGACCTGGGAGGACGTAAATCCACTGCCGGAATCAAACTGGCTGCTGGAGAACATTCTCGAGAATCCTGTGAGGAAGAACTCGATCAACAATCAACAACGGAGACGCTGAACGAATTGCGATGAAAATACGAAGTTACGATTTGTGAAGTATAAGCTTTCTGTTTCCCGCCATTGATGCTCATGTTTCCCGCCCGATCTCGTGAGCGGCCAGGTCGGTCGAGGAGTTACTAAGCCCACGAAGCCCAATCTCTGGGCCATTACTGTCCATGCAGATAAAATGGGCTGGGCCCATCTCCATGGGCCGCATGGAAGTGATAATTATAATAATGCAAAATTTGTCCTTTTATTCTATCTATTTATGTTAGTGTCCTGTAATATTTATCTATTTCGATTTTAACCCCTTCAGTGTAATTTGTTCACTTTTTTTTTTTTTTTTACATAAAGGCGTAAAACTAAACATGAGCATTCAAAAAATTAGTAAAAATTATAATCATGCAAAGTTGAATTTTGTATGTGAAATAATAATCATGGGATACAAGTTTAAAATATGTTTTATGATCTGCCTCTATTTTTTTCCTTGTAGAATGAGTTTAATGTTATCTGTGCGTGTTTTTTTTTTTCTACCATTAGGTATATTGCAAGGAAAAAAAATCACATTTTGAGTTAAAGGCACGAAAAAAACAACATATAGATGTAAAAAAAATATTGTAGGAATTCAAACAAAAAGACAACAATATAACTAAAACATGAAAACATAAAAAACACAACATACATTGTAACCAATAAATAAATAAGACTCATTATTTACTCAATTAATGGCTAAGATCTAGAACAAAAGTTATGCAATAGTAGCACAAACGTACACTCTAGAATAATATATAAAATAATCAAAGTTGAACGAGAGACATCCTTACTAATGGAATTACGAAGTCAAAGTGAGCATAGCTCAACAGTAAGTCAAAGTGAGATTATGAATTTTCTTAAATAATAATGTTTTTAGTATTTTATTGTTTAAATTTTTTGTTTTACAATAAGTAAGATAAATAAGAACGTAATCATTTTTCAGGACAAGGGTGGAAATTTCCACTCAACTTTGAAAACAAAGGAAAAATACAGCTGATAATCTATCGTAATTCTTAAAAATATATTTAATTTGTATAAACGTAATTCCAAATAGAATTTATTTAAAAAAACATAATTACAAAAGTTTACTTTGACCTAATTGACTTGAACAGGCGATTCGGGATTTAAAATGGGTTGGGCCTACGGCCCGAACCGAGGTAGGCCCATCAACATCTCCCACACGGGCCTCGACCCGCTAACTAAGCGGACTCCCGGGGCATACCTTTACCTATAAATACTATTGCCTCATTTCGGATCCGGTATCTGGGGAAGAAAGCAGAAGAAGAGGAGCCTCTGAACTACGAATTTGAAGCTCGAGCTCATACCGTACCGGTTCATGAAGATTCTCTGATTGCTTGTCGTCCCCGGTAAACCCTAACCCATGGGGCGTTACCTTTTTTTCTGATTGTTTCCCGAGAATGACGGGGAGAGAAACACGCGATTCCTTTTTTTCTGATTCTGGTTTCTGCTGATTTCAGTTGACGGTTACGCGGCGCGGCTTCGTCCAGGCGAATAATGGAGGAATATATGTGCAGTTCATAATCAGTGCATGTACTTCTGGGTTTTTCATATGTTCGGTTGCTTGCTTGAAGTTGCGAAGGTGGTGATAATTATCTAATTCGCCCGCTGGAGAAGATTTTTACACGATGAAGTAGTTAAATTGTCAATTTAGAACGTATCGCATGATAAAGGTAGCTCAGTTTTCATGATATGTTGGAATTTCTGGAATGGGATCAATAGAAGAACATATATTTTCCATTTTCTCCGAGATTCTGACCTGTATATCTCTTCCTTTATTGGTAGAACAATGCCTCGTAAGGTGAGCCACGGTCTTGATTACGACGAAGATTACGACGACTATGAGGATTATGATTATTACGACAACGATTTTGAAGTAGAAGAAAAAGGCAAGAAACATCTCTCTAACAACTTTTAATTTCGGCGTCTTCATAACTCCGGGAACTTTACCTTGAATTTAGCAAATTTAAGTAATAAACTAGACTCAATGAGTCGTGGAGCATTACGATCACGTAAGTAATTAAATGACGATTCGACAGATGATTGGCGGGCACTAATTTTGCTATGAACTGTAGTTTAACTCTTACCCTAATATTGGTTCTTATACTTTCCCATAAAATTGACCTTAATCAATATTTTTTTTGAAAGGAAACGATTTCATTGATATAATGAAATGGGAAAATTGACCTTAATTAAATCAACATACTCATCAATAAGTTTGGAGTAGACTATTCTTGGTCCTATTATGAGCAGTCAGTCAGTTCGCGATGTTATGGTGATACTTTGTTGCTGTAATTCGCGATGTTATGGTGATACTTTGTTGCTGTCTCTGTCATACCAAACGGTTTGGCTTTTATTTACCGTAACAGGCAAAACACATGAGACTAAGGAAGAAACTAAGGGGCATAAGCTTTGGCGATGTCCAATTTGTACTTACGACAATGAAGACAGTTTTTCTGCATGTGATATATGTGGGGTTCTGCGCATCCCTTTGGTCAACAACAGCAATACTCGCGATGATAGAACAGGTACTTAAATCAAGTGCTGTATAAAGTATAAACAGACTTCACTGCCCTTGTTATGGCGTTTTATGCGACTATTTTGCATGTGGCATTTTATTTTCATCTGCTCTCTTTTCTTTATATTCAATATTCCATTTTTCAGAAGGTTTATGGTTGATTTAGTATTTTAGTTGCATTAGGTAACAGAATCGGCACTTGACTTAATTATGCTTCGAGGAAGCTCCAAACGAGGCTTAGTGTCTTTTTTTGTTTAAACTTCCCTTGATAGTTGGTTCCCCTTTCATAGATTAGATCTCTTTCATGCAGTTGAGAACATTTGCAAAGACTCCGGAGTATCTATAATGGCCAAGTCTCTATTTGCATCATCAATGCCGAAACAGATACCTAAAAGTGCTGTAAAATTTCAAGAGCAGAATGAGGAATTTGTGGAGGAAAGGGAAGGTAACATCCACAAGATTGGGAATATCCGGGGCCATTTGCATGAATTCCATAAGGCTTTTAGTACCCGTAGTCAGTTCCGTACTAATATAGGTTTGCACTTTGCTCATTGATTCTCAGTAAGACGTGGATCCACAGAATTAGAGCAAGTCCTCTTGTGGTCTGCTTCCTCAATACCTAAAGCTAGACTGAAGTTGCTTAAAGTATCTTATTTTAAACAATAATGAAATCTAAAAAGATACCTTTTGCTTTCCTGAAGACATCCAATGAATGAATGCAACATATTTTTTGACCTACAAGTAATCACTAAAAGATATCTTCAAGTAATTACTCAGAGATATCTTTTCTTTGTTAGACAACATCTTCAGTTAATGATTCCATTAGATTTCTAACCTCACTCATGTGGAATGATACAGTCCCTTTCAAGTTTGATATTCCATCCCCAGATGATGTGGTTTCTAATGGAATGCGTTCCTCCAAAGTTGGTTTAAAAGGTACATGTTTTGGTGGCTGCAGATTTCGTTGTTTATTTAGTATCAGTTGAGAAGCAAAATAAAAAATTTGCTACCGAACCTCGAGAAAGCAACAAATCTATGGACGTACATTTAGACGATTTGATGTTTGTGCATCTGTGCTGTTCTTTTTGATGCTGAAGCATTTGGTTGGTATAGACTGAAGAAAATGAAGGGTCGCTAGCATCTATTGGTTTCAAGGTTCAAGTTAATTGCTTTAAGCATCTTTAGTGTCAACTAAAAACATTTTTCAAAGAAGTGTTTGTTAGTTTAGGACCCCTGCCCATACTTTTGGGGGTGGGGGTTACCTGCCTATATTTCAAAAGGTTGTTATATTATTGCATATTTGTTCCGCATTTCCTTCGTATTCGTAGAAGGTTGGTTGTCATCGTAGTATATAATAAATTCAAATACTATGTTCAAAACATCTGGTGCTTTATTGTGAGGCTAGTTGTAAGGTCTTTTTCCTGTAGTCTTCTTGAATGACAAGATCAGATAGTTTGAAGCCATGATGTTACTAGCTTGTTTTTTTTGTTTTTTTTTTTGTCATTATCTTATGTCAGATATAATGCCCTCTATCCTTTATTATCTCAAGTATGCAGTCTCCTAAGCAATTCTTATATAGTTCTATTAGAGGATCAATTACTCTCTCTCGCTTTTCAATTTGGTTCTGTGCTAAAATCTTTTTGGATTATTTTGTTTTCAAGTTAAAGTTGGGGTCATTCATATCCAAGTTTCTAGACTTAATGATAGGTCTGGATTAACTATCATGTAACTTATTTTGAAGATGATGGACCTAAAGTATAATTTTTGGAAAATAAAAGCTCATAAACATATGTTGACATTTTGTCATCTCCATTACTTGATTGTCGCAATATATTGATAACCAGATATCTATTGTACCACAACATTTTGACATCTTTGGTTATTAATTTGATATTAGGATTACCTTGATCAATTAATGCTAAAATCAGGCTTCAAACTTTTCGTCTAGTGCGTGGTCTTGACTTTCAGCTTGAACTCAATTTCATTTAGAAGGATGTATTTCCCCTACCTACTTTTCAATTTCATTGTAATTGTTGGTTATTTGGTCTTTCTGAGTCTAAATTAATTAATATGTATTTTTGTTCCTAATATTGCCATCTGATTAAAGTCCGTCTTTTTATTGATTCTCCATTTTCAAGCGGTCAGCCATACAGAGTTCAACTCTTCAGTATTTTCTTCAGGCATAACTAAGGAAGGTGCAAATAATGCAACATTGACTTCAAAAAGTGCATCATCTGCTATATTGCCAAAGGGCAAATTAGACAGTCTAGGAGATAGTAAATCAAGTACCAAAAGTTCAAACAGCTCGGGCTCCTCAATTGGAAAAAGTACAGCGGTCGTTGAAGAGCGTAGTACATCAATTAGTGCAACTATGAACTTACAATCACATGATAACAGGTCATCAAGCACTTCCACATCAAAGTCTGCAGGCAAATTTGGCCGCACGGATGAGAGCAGTAACTCTTCTGTGGAGCGGGAAAAGCCCCAAAATCTTGCCAGTGGTTTGAACAACATGGTTCTAAATGTCAAATCTGCCTATGCAAATTATATTAATGGGCTAGGAAAAACGTCAAATGTGCAGTATAAACATGATAAATGGATGCTGCCTGATCAAGCTGCCGATAATTTGACTCAGCTGAATCTTGCTATAGTAAGTCCACCAATAACGGCTTATGAGTTATTTCGAGGCGTCTTTTTTTTACTCCTTACATCAATCTGTATCATGGCATATAAATTTTTATTCAACATTTTGTAGGTCGGTCATGTTGATTCTGGAAAGTCAACTCTTTCTGGAAGACTTTTGCACCTATTGGGACGTGTATCCCAAAAAGAAATGCACAAATATGAAAAAGAAGCAAAGTCCCAGGTAAAAATTTTTATTGTTTTTTTCATTCATCTAGGACTTGTTAACTGATGATTGGTATTTTTCCTCAGGGCAAGGGTTCCTTTGCTTATGCCTGGGCACTGGATGAGAGTGCAGAGGAAAGGGAGAGAGGAATAACTATGACTGTTGGTGTTGCTTATTTTGATTCCAAAAGGTATCATGTTGTTGTGCTTGATTCTCCAGGCCATAAAGATTTTGTTCCAAACTTGATATCTGGGGCAACACAAGCCGATGCTGCGATTCTTGTTATAGATGCCTCTGTTGGTGCATTTGAAGCCGGTTTGGACAGTTCAAAGGGGCAAACAAGAGAACACGTGCAATTGATCAGAAGCTTTGGTGTTGATCAGATTATTGTTGCAGTTAACAAACTGGATGTGGTGAAGTATTCCAAAGATCGCTATGACTTTATTAAGTTGCAACTTGGAACATTTTTTCGTTCTTGTGGTTATAAAGATTCATCATTGACTTGGATTCCATTGAGTGCCATGGCAAATCAAAATCTGGTGACTGCCCCTTCTGATGCTCAATTTTTGTCCTGGTGAGCGTTGCATGCATTCCTTTCTTCAACCAATTAAAGCAAAGCTTCCATAGTTAATGACAAGTTTGATTGAGTAATGGAGTCTAGTCTTCTGCTCTGTGTCTTTTCTTAAGGATGTCTCTTCCATTTCCTTTTGGTGTAAACAAATTGGGGAGCATTTTCTTACTGCCTTTGGTCTGCGCTCAGGTGGAAGGTTATTCTTCTCCTGTAGCAATTTTTGTAGTGGGCTCATACAAAAAGGAGCATCCTTGTGGTTTCAGAAGAAAAGAAATACTACAGAAAATAAATTTGATAATGTTGAGAAAGTAGCTAAGAAAGGAGCACCCCTACTTTCCCAGAAAGTCTTATGCTATTGATCTCACAAACGGTAATCTGTATGCAGGTATCGTGGACCTAATCTGTTGGAGGCAATTGATTCCCTTCAACCACCCACCAGAGATTTCTCAAAGCCACTGCTTATGCCGGTATGCGACGTTATTAAATCACTTTCTCTAGGACAAGTGTCTGCCTGTGGTAAACTGGAAGCTGGAGCTCTCCAGTCTGGATCCAAGGTACGTGCTGCCTGTAAGCTGACTCAGCTGACTTTATCGAGTGTAGATTTATGTTTCGCAGATGAGCATACCCAATTGAATATTTAATTTTTGCATTTGTTACTTACAGGGTCATTTAAAGTCGGCTACATACATGAAGTCACATCATCATAGAACTTACCTCGATGTATTTTCATTTGTGTCATTAACATGATAGTTATTCCATGAAACATTTTTCCGACATTTAAGGTTAAAATATGATGTTTTGAAACTTAGGAACAATGTGAACTTTTTTAACTTGCCAACTAGGTTCTAGTCATGCCATCTGGAGATAAAGGCACTGTGCGCACTTTAGAACGCAATTCTCAGGCGTGCAAGATTGCTAGAGCAGGAGACAATGTGACCGTTACTCTACAAGGAGTCGAAGCAAGTAGCGTGATGGCTGGGGGAGTTCTATGCCATCCTGATTTTCCTGTTGCTGTTGCAAAACATTTGGAATTGAAAATTCTCACCTTGGAATTTGCTACGCCGATATTGATAGGATCTCAGGTACATATTCTGCATGCCTCTATTGATTCCTTTTCATTATTGAGTATTGATCCGGGTTCTTAAAATGACCAGTTGGAAGTTCATGTACACCACGCGAAGGAGGCTGCTAGAGTTGCAAGGATAGTGTCGTTGATTGATTCAAAGACGGGAAAGGTCGCAAAGAAGGCGCCGCGTTGCCTCAGTGCTAAACAAAGTGCAGTGATTGAGGTGAACCAAAGCTACAACTCTCTGTTTCAATCATAATTTGCACTTTGCAGGCCACTTGCAGCATCACCACCTCTTCTTTCTCTTTGCTCTCAGGTTGTTTTGCCAAGTCCAGTTTGTGTGGAAGCATTCTCGACTAGTCGGGCTCTCGGGAGGGTGTTTCTGAGAGCGTTGGGCAGAACCATAGCGGTCGGCATTGTGACCCAACTAATTGGAGATCCTGAGTAATGGATCTACACAACATATCTTGTATTTGAGGTAAACTTTTTGGCATAATTTTGGATAAATTTATGGCTTCTTCTTTTAGTATTATTTGTAGCTGAGTAGCTACAATGCAGAAAATGGGTCACATATGAGTATGGAGAAATTAGAGTTCTGACGAAGTACATGTAATTTGTAAGGGAAACTATGGGTGTTTGTATATCAATTTTACATGTTAGTTGTAGTCCATAAAACTGCGAGTTTTGGATGACCTCTAGACGTAGCGCTTTTAGTGAAGCAAATTTTCAATAAAAACGTTTAATGTAACCAAACACAATAAAAGAATTTGCGAGGTAACATTTACATTGGATTGCATTTCAGCCCTTGGCCTCGACGACTACATTGCATGATAAACCAAAAAGATTTAATCTTGTGAAACTGTAGTGCAATCGAAACTTTCGGTTGGATGCGAGTTTGGCTGTCTTGTTATCTCGTGTGAGAGTTGGATGAAAGAAAGACTATGGGAGGCCCGAGGGCTGAAATGCAATAGGGTCATGGCCATTCTAACTTTTCTTTCCAACATGTTTACTTCGGTTGGTTACTATTTTTGTATCATGTTAAACTTATAGATTAAACCAAATCGAATCAAGCAATTTTCAAAATGAGTTTTTTCTTGCTTCCACCATGCTAAAATTATTATGAAAAGAAGCAATTTTAGTTGATCATGCCAAAATCATTTTGAAATTTAACATAATATTTTAGAAAGTACAGAAAGGAAATTCTAATATCTTTGTTTTATTTCGGATTTTAATGTTTTTTTTTTCCTAACATTTGTTAAAAACTCAACTGATTTATATGCCTTTACAATTTGCTCATACAATTTTTCACTCACTACACGATTGAATATATTAATTTTAAACTTTCCAAATGCAGCTACCTTGAATTTAATAAGATCTTTTAACGGTTGTATTTCAATATAAGTTAAAAAACACGTTTAGTTGCTAAATTAATGATTTAGTCATTAAACAATTATTTTAATCATCTAGACTGGGTAACAATTTAATCTCAAAATTTTAACTATTTATAATAATTTAATTTCTACTATAAAAAATCTCATTAAGTCATGCAACAACCATATATTGTTATCAATTTAGTTGAGATATCTATACTTTGTTATCAATTTGTTCTTCAATGAAAGTACAAAAATCAAAAGCATTTTTTAAACCAATTTAATATATTATTACTAAATCAAAATTTTGAAAACTAATTGTTAACCATAAACATGAAGTTAAGGCCAGAAATAAATGGAACCAAACATACCAGTCAGAATCAAATTTATTATTAATTTATTTTTTCAACTAGCTAAAAATGCAAATCGATCACAATTATATTATTGACTTAGCTTAACTTTTTTCCTTCTCTTGTCCATTTTCTTTAGCGTTCATTTTCCAAAATACGGCAATTATTATAGAAAGAGGTTAATGAAGTTCGAATCACTATTTTGAATTTTTTTAAAAGAAAAAGGCAAAGGAAAACTAAAAATAAAACTGGTTTATCTATGAGAACTGAAGAGTATTATAAAACAATTTCCAAAATGGAAAAATATAGAACTTCATATTAGAATGGAAAACTTATTTAATCTGGAAAATGGCAAATCAACCATAAAAAAGACAAACAAATCTATGTAGTGTTAAAAGAAAACAAGCAGAAAATATCCCAGATTACAAAACAATACAATCGCACCCTATTAGAGCCGATTGTTCTTCTATCATAAGCATTTGAATTAATAATTATGATGTGATGTAAGGCTAGAAAAATACCCCACTAGAATGGAACATTCTTGGGCAGGTTTCGGATCACGTTGTTCTTCAATCCGATCTTCGTACGCATGGCTTCCACCCCGGTTCGATTGATTTCTTTCATCACTTTCATCCTAATCGTCCTCTCTCTTGACTGGACAGTTGCCAATCCCATGCTCTTGTACCTGCAATTCGAAATGTAATCTCTCATCATGATCACGTTCACCCATCAACTTCCTCGATCGATAAAAATACTGCATTGGTTTTTCTTTAAAGACTTGGCTTGATTTGTAAGAAATAGTGTCGCTCGATAACGGAGGAAGTCTTGTTTCACCTTCCGTTCGAGACAGGGCAATAGCTACGTTCCAATGACTGAGTCTCTAAGGGATCGTTTGGGGCGTGGGTTGGGCACCACACACAGTAAGTTTTTTTTTTAAATCCAATCTTCCCAAACCTGCATTCCAAACACATTTTTTCTAAACCTATGCTTCCTAAACTCTCCACTAAAATCCCAAGCTTAAGATGTTGAACCCACGCCCCGATTTTTGAAATAATCTCCAGGCCTCGTTTTCATTGATTTCTCTTGGTAGGCCCATTGTATTCTCCCATTTTTTCTCGGTGAAAACAATAAATCATGAGTTCCTGTGATTTATATCAGTTGAAGGTTCACATCGGTGAAAGATCAGAATATACCTTGCTGCCAATACTGCAGTTATGGCCACATCATTTGCAGGAGATGGTCGTGGTTTTTGACGATAATAACGCAGAAACTGCCTCGAACCAAGTGTCTTGGTCGATTGCCCATCACTATTTTTTTGAACTAAGATGAGCTCAGCTCCACCACTGCCAAGTTCAACAGAATTGGCCGCAGCACCTGATGGTACCAGCTGATTGCCACTTCCATCCGCATAACTGTACCACCAAAACCAGAGAAAACAAAAACCAACTCAACTGAGGAACCATGTCTAGCTAAAGCTATCAGAACTTGTAAATTCAAGAAATATAAGAATAAGCACCTGCTGCTGTAATCATAGAATTCCTCCAACTCTACTTCCTCATTATCATCTCCATCGCCATAATGCACTTTGCAATGGCTTTTAGCTTCCATATGCTTCCTAACAGCTTCCAAGCTGCTAAAAGGAAGACACCTATCATTGCAGTACAGACACCTGAAATCCTTCATCACCTGGACAAGCATGAAAGAGAAGAAAATCAATTTCTGATTTTACAGAGCAAACAGAAAAAAAAGGGGGTATTTATTTTGGCACCTTCAGGCCGAGGTATGTAAGGAAGCCTTTCGGATCCTTCAAATATTCAACGTCGGGAATAAAGAATCCATGTTGTTTATGCATGTGAACCATGCAGCTATCAATGGTATCATGCTCTAGATCACACATGAAGCAGCATGATGGATCCAAATCCACCTCAATGGCCTCATAACCATCATCCTCACTACCATCCACATCATTATTTGAGTCATTAACAGATAAATCAGTTAGGGACTTTGTAGCATCAATAACCAAGTCTTCATCAGGGTCAACTTCTTCCCACTCGTCCTCACTCTTTTCCTCCTCACTTTGATGAGGAGGCTTATTCGAAATTCGCTGAGGAAGGGGCTTAATTATTGGCTTTTCAACTTCTTGGTCGTGTTCTCCTTGCAAAGCTCGGACGATGTGACTCCTAGATTTAAGATGTTGGGCATGAGTCTTGGCACTCCTATAGGCTTTGCCACAAAGACCACAAGAGTATAACATTGAGGTCTCTCTTGATTTGTCAATCTCTTGTGCAGCAGCAGCAGATTGTCTAGCTAAAAATAAGGCCTCTGTAACCCCAGGAACATTAGCTACCTGATTCATTCACAATATAATTAGATAATTGCTAAGAAAGGGTGGGTTTTCAAAACAAAATGATACCTCATTCACAGAGACACTTCCAAAACAATCAAAAAGTACAGCCAGGTTAATGTGGGGATTTTGTCAATAAAATTATTGTCTCTTGAAAATGCCTATGGCATCTTAGGTGTCTTCAGCAGGATCGAAAATCTAATAAGCTCTTCAAAAGAACTGCTTAGCAACCACATGATGACTAATAAGTCACGAAGACAATAAATCCTCAAGCAACTAGATCTATATTTAGTAAGAAAAATCATCTGCAAAATACATAACAGGCTTTCTCCGCACAACAAAACTCGACAAAAAAATCCTCTGATATCTTCAACTAAATTACAGAAACAAAAAGTAGAAGAAATAAAGAAGAGAGAAATTTTTTTTTTGGAGACACCGGAAGCATGATAGCGCTACAAATTTACAAGCATGTACAATGGTAAACAGAAAAGGAACAGAACCCCCCCGGTATGCAAACCATATTCCAGAATTTTAACAAGTTCCTTAAAAAAAAAAAATCGACTCATTCAAGGCCAATTCCCTAAAACTGTTTGAGCAGACAACAGCAGCTAATGCCGCTAAAATTCAAACTATCTATCTCAAAATACGAACAATTCTTTAGAACAATCATTTGAGCTAACTTCATAAAGAAAAACGCGAGGTACCCGAAAACACAACGTGGAAATTATTCGCTTCTAACAAACACATACAGAAATAATAACGAGGGAATCGAAATAATCAGGTCACGATAAAACCAACACCAAAATAGAAAGGAAAATAAAAATATCAAAAACGTTCCCACTGCCCCATTAGAAAGAGACCTCCAATTTCAATAAACCCACCAGATTGATTTCAACTATCAGCATAAATAAAGAGTTTCAGAGAGAGAGAACCTTGCGCTTGAGATTGTAGCGGTGCCATTCGGACTTGTAGTGGAGCTTTTGCTCCTCTGCGTCATTGAATTCTTTGTTGCAGGCGTTACAGGTTAGGCCCGGCATTTTCCTCTTCTTGAAGCCTGCCGCTGATTCTTCTCCGCAGTTTTCAGATTCTAACTTCAATCGATTCTGAGAAACAATGAACAATCAACCAATATAGAGAGGAAAAAATGGAAGATAAGCGGTTTGAAGAGAGAACTCGTCGTTGACGGCTCGTAGTCGGTGAATGAATCGGCGGAGATATTTAATAAAACAACTTTCTTTTCCATTCCAAACTTCGGCTCTAGACGGACGCATGCTCTAACGTCACCAATTATGGGCCGTAATTTGGGCCTTATACCATTGGGCCGTGGTTTCTCTTTCAGAAAAATGCAATCTGCTGCTACAAGCTCGGCCCAGTTACTCCATCCAATTCTGCTACGAAATTGACGACTTTTAGTTAACTAAAAAAAATAAAAAATTATGAGCTTTTAATTTAATATTTTTATTAGAAAAGTAAACGGTCTTGGCCGACCAAGTCGAGGTGAATCGCTTGAGTGAGCTAGAGCAAATTAGAGTGAGTAGAGAGATCTCTTATCGATGACGGACTTGTACAAGGGAGCAAACACTCTGATGTTCAAGTCAGCCTTGATATTAAGATCGACACAGAATGAGATGTCTCACTATGAAGTGAGATCCCTATTTATAGGTTTAAGCATCCGACAAGTGTGTCGAGTTGCAGTTATTCTTGTCGGGAATGCTCGTGTTGGTTGTGTTGATTGATGTTTGAGATCAAATTGCATTATATGATTCAATGACCTCTACTTGAACAATATTATCTTGCAACTCCTATAAGTCGATTATGTGTTAGACAGATTAAGGGAGAGAACTAAATTGTTGCAACATTGAGTAATGAGAAACTGGTATATATATATATGTAGATGAGATATATAAGTTGAAAATTAGATGAGATATATAAGTCCAAAAACTTCCAAAATTTTTAGAATTCCATTAATTTAGAATATTGTTAGAAATAAATAAATATAATTTTTCATAATCAAAGTTATTAAGAATAAAAAATGGTATGCTTATTTTTTTTATTTTTTATTTTTTATTTTTAAGATTCTCCCTTTTTATAGGATGGGTATAGACGAGGGGGTCAAAATTGACCTTTTAACGAAAACAAATGTAACGTTGAATTAGGGGTGGCTATTTATTTAGAAACCGCGTGGAATTTATCGAATTGCAATTTCTGCATGGCCTGGTCGAAGATAGCCATCAATGGCGGGTCCTCTCAGCGGCCCATGGAGGAGAAATTACCATCTGCTCATGGTCGTGGGAGAGGGAGGAATCCGATGATACACACAGTAGGAGGAGACCGATTATTCTTGTACTCTCGAGGTCGGGCAACTTCGAATTCGAGGTTTCAATTATCAGTAGATTCATTATTAGGTATTTTCTTTTTTGTTGATCGTTAATATTATCTGTCGATGTCTTGGATTGAATCTGGTGTGGAAATGTCAGTGAGAAGGCCGAATTTTAAATTCATCCTGGAATTGACTCTGGAAGTAGCCATTGGGTGCACTGGTATTTGAGTACATGGAAAATGGATCTCTGGATAAGTATTTGTTTGGCAAAAAACAAGAAATTGAATGGGGAAAGTTACATGATGTAGCCATTGGGACTGCTAAAGGCCTTGCTTACTTACATGAGGAATGTCAACAGAGAATCATTCATTATGACATGAAGCCTGCTAACATTTTGTTGGATGCAAATTTCTCTCCCAAAGTTGGTGATTTTGGACTTGCCAAGCTTTGCAACAGGGATAGCACCCATGTATCTCTCACGGGCTATCGAGGCACTCCCGGATACTCCGCACCGGAGTTTCTATTGAACAACTATCCAATAACACACAAGTGCCATGTTTACAGCTTCGAAATGGTACTGTTTGAGATTGTTGGAAGAAAAAGGACTGCTGGTGTTACTAATTCTGGGAACCCGGATTGGTTTCCACAGCATGTGTGGGAGAGATATTAAAAGGGTGAATTAGAAGAAATGACTCGAAAGTATGGCATCAAGGAGAAGGATGAAGAGAGAGCGAGCAAAATGTGCAAGGTGGCTTTGTGGTGCGTTCAAGATTCGCCCGACGAGCGACCACCGATGAGTGCAGTGGTGAAGATGCTAGAGGGAGGAGTAGAAATAATGCCACCACCAAAGCCATTTCGCTTCCTGGATCCAACTTCGAGGGAGAACCGTGCGCAGAATCGACAACAAACTAGTACTAGTTCAGATTATCCGACGACGTTGAATGAAGAAAACAGTTCTTACTGGTACAAGAAGGCTACTCCAGTCATGAGGAAATACGAAA
Organism: Momordica charantia; assembly: GCF_013281855.1. Taxonomy (NCBI): domain Eukaryota; kingdom Viridiplantae; phylum Streptophyta; class Magnoliopsida; order Cucurbitales; family Cucurbitaceae; genus Momordica; species Momordica charantia. Next base: position 4,012,629 of record NW_028275159.1, read on the forward strand.
TACAAATAGCTAGTTCTTGATTTAGAAAGTGAGTTTAGGAGTTGGAAGATTGTGTCTTAAAATCTTCCCGTTCACTCTCCTTTTTAATCCATAAGGTATCTCTATTACGTTTTAACAAATGGAAATGATCTTTTCGTGTTGTTAAATAATATGCCAAGGTAAACCATCGTAAGATGTTCATTGGTCCAAAGGGACCAGAGTTAATTATGAAGAATGAGTTCAAATTTCACGATGACCATCTATATTAGGGATTAGTGTAATTCTTATGTGAAAGTTAAAAAAAACTAGTTATTCTTATTATTATTATTTATAGTACGACATTCGTCAGTTGAAATTATCAACTTAAGACAATATATGAGGTGAGAATTTGAATTCAATATCTCTTGGTCAAAGATAGGTGTTTTTAGATCCATTTAGTAACCTTTCTTTTCCTTTTATTTTTTCTTCTGGTCCATAGAAACGGTAAATTTGAGAAACTTTTTTAAAAAATAGGCTAAATTTTAAAAATTACAAAAAGCAGTTTTTTCTTCCTATTTTTCTATGTCTAAGAATTTATTATTACTATTATATAGTGTGCACTATTGTTCAGAATAAATTCTCAAGTATTGTGGTGTAAGCTTGCACCCATTTAAAAAAAAACCATAGACTATTAGACACGAAAATAAAAGATCAAGACACCAAAATTTAATTTCACATAATATAGATAAAATATTTATATATATATATAAAAAAAGTAGCAGAGTCAAAATAGAAGTAAATCGGTTCCCAAAATAACCCACCAACCTCCATTAATTCGGAAAACATCAAATTTCAACCAGTTTTTGGTTAATATTTATCAAGCTATTAATATTACTAATTTTTTTCTATTCAAACTGCACCTCTATTTATTTTTAATATAAATCATGATATAGTTAAAATTTTACAATACATATTTTGTCTTTTAGTAAAATAAAATAGTTTTTATTTTACAATACGCAATTTTGTTTAGAAGAGATGTTATTTTAATTTAATTAATAATTTATGGCCTCATTGGTAATGTTATCGTTTTTGTTTCTATTTCTTATTTTTTAATAAAAAAAAGTAAAATTGCATGACTTCTAACACCAAGTATGATAAAAACATATTTTTTTATATTGAAACAAAATAGAAATGAAAAAAAAAATGTTTTTGCTATTTTCAAAACTTCTATACAATTTAAAAATTGTTTATTAATGAGAATCAACGGATATAAATTGTCCCATACTTATTATTGTTAGTAAGAATTTAGTGAACTTTAGTATATAACGATTTAGTATATAACGATTTAGTTCATGTACTTTTAAATTTGTAACAATTTTGTTTTTGAACTTTTGTATATAATAATTTAATTCTTATAGTTTAAAATTTATAATAATTTAGTCTATATCGTGAAAAATGTTATCAAAATTTAATGTCAATTTTTGTCGTATAACAATTTATTGTCTGTAATTTATAAACACATTCGATATTTTATCGATTTATCGATCTAATATATAAGAAACTTAAAAAAAAAATCATGCTAGAAATTAGATTGTTACAAACTTTAAATATAATTAAATTGTGTATATAAAAAAAGATTAAATTGTTACTCCTAGAGTTCAAAGATTAACTTATTACTGATTTAAAAACAGGACTAAATCGTTACCAGACGAGTTAAAAGAAAAAAATAATTTTTAACCTAAATTTTTTAATAAAATAAAGAACGAGAATCGACAATAGTACCCAACGAGGCTTTTAAAGTTACTAGTGTATTGCCACGTGCAATGCACGTATAAATTTTTTTTAATTATAAGGTAACTTAAATTTTATATAATTTCACGTAAAATATTTTAAGTATAATTATTTTAAAAAATAATTAAGATTAATTTTTATATATATTTATTATTATTGACAGTTAATTACTAATAATAAAATGTACTATTTATAATTATTTTTAAAATATACTATTTATATTTAATTGTTAATGATATATTTTGTAAATAAATAAATTAAAAGTAAAGGAAAAAATTATATATTAATAAAAAAGTAAATAGGTATTTTAATATTTTTATTTTTAATTATTTCAACCTAGTATGGATCCTTTATTTTATTTTTTTAATATTTTGTTTGTTTATTAAATATTTGTTTAGGGCTGACATTTTGTTGTATATGTTGAATTTTTTAACTAAAACTAAATTAATTTATTGATTTAATTTTATATTATAATTAAAATTATTAAAAAAAAATTCTTCAAATTATATTATTAAAAAATAAGATGACCAAAAGTTTTATATTCCACCTTTTACGATTCTATACAAATTATTGTTTATAATTAATTTATTAATTAATTATTTTTTATATACTAACTTATATGATTGTTTTTTTTTCAACAATAAGAACATGAGCTTGTAATTATCTATATTTTAAACAAATATTCTAAATAAAATTGCTAAAAAAAACATTTCAAATAAAAAAAATACACTAAACAATAAAAAACATTAGTAACAAAAAAAAGTCCAAATCCTAAACTAAATAAAATTGCTAAAAAAAGAAACATTCCAAATAAAAAACACACTAATTAGAAAAATAACAATAGTAACAAAAAAAATCCAAGTACTTACTATACACTCATTTTTTAGAGTAAATATGTTCATTCTTGAAGATTGCTTAACAGATACTATTATTCAACTTTGTAAAATTGTGGAAGGGTAATGTTACAAACCTAGTATTCGAGATATGTAGATTTAACATATGCCTCTCTTGCAATTGGATGAATATGTCACAAATATCTCGAGATGTTTTCAAGATTGAATCATCTTTGAGAGATGTTTCAAGGAACTAAGAAAGAGGATAAAACTTTTCAAATTCTACAACTTTTGAAATTCTAGTATGAATTTTAATTAAAGAAAAAATTAATTTTATGTTGTTGGAAAACTTTTTGCATTCTAACCTTTTATATTCCATGCATTTATAGTATTGATAATTAATAACTAATTTAATATTTGTAATAATATATTAATGACATAATTTGTAAATTTAGTAAACGGCACAGTGTTCAAAAATATTTTTTAGTTTTGAGTATAGATTTGCAAGTTCTGCCTTCAAAGGTTGGTGTCAAGAAAAGCCACGGCGGGTACTCTCAGTCTCATCAGCGGCCCCACGAAGATGAAATTTGCCAGCGGGAGAAGCTCGGGGAAAGGGAGAATAGTTCTATGCCACAAACAGCGTAGATTGACTCGATCGGGTCAGCTTTGAAATTGAAGCTTTTATTATCAGTATCGATCCTTCAATTTTATCTGTCGTTGTCTTGGATTAAGTGAGATGTAATTATGATCTATGGAAAATGTCGATTTATGCAGGAATTGACTTTGCAAGTAGCAACAGTGACGGGATAAGAAAGAGCCGTGGAATGGATCTTCTTCGGAATTTCATCCCTATTCTATTTATGCATTTGAGAAAAGATTTCTTGAATAGCAGGAAATGGAGAGGCGAAAGGTCAAAGGAGAAAAGGTACTGTACATGAACCAGATTTAACAATCATCTGATTTTCCTACCAAGTAAGTGTAACTCTCTCTCGCTCTCTATCTCTGTATCTATCGGAAACAGCGATGAAACGAACATATTTGAGCAATATGACTGGATTAGTTTGCTTTTACTGTAATGGTTCTGTTCTTCATACGTTTCGATCAATTTAGTTGTTGCTTGCTATATTGTGTTCCATGGATCGACCATTCAAGTTGCGAGTGGAATACCAATACTGATCTTTAAGTAGGCGGGGAGAGTGAGTTAATGAAGTTGTTGAGTAGCTAGGAGGACAGTAGGGGGGAGGTGTTAGAATTTTTATTAGGACGGTATTAGTAATAAGCCAACATGAGCTTAACTCAGTGGTAATTAACACTCGTCTCCGACCAAGAGATGGTGAGATCGAATTCCCCCACCCCATTTGTTGTACTCAAAAGGACTGTATTAGTAATAATTAGTGAGTTGGTTAGCGGAGTCGGGTGGTTGTAAGATGAGCGAGGACGGGAGTTAGGAAATTTAGGCAAATTTTGGAGAGTAGTTCTGGAAGAGCACAAGGCCTCTCAAATAGCTTGGAAGATTGTAGTTGTTTTTCTTGTAGGAGTAACATCTTTATTTTATTTTTCTCCTTCAATTTCCAGTTCCCATCAGAAGAATATGTTGAAGAGGACCGTCAGATTTCAGCAGAATTAGTGAGGGAGATCTAACCCTCCTGAAAGTATAAAATTTAATTTCCATTTCTTTTTGAATAGTAATAAAATATGGCTCCTTGTTATCATAATTTTCCCTTCCAATTCCCGGTTCATATCAACACTGTTGTAGTTCTTTTTCTTTGAAAGTAACAAAATTCTTTCCTTTTCTCTCTTGAGCTGTGGCAGAAATTGGGATAGTGGCTTTAAGTGGATTACAGAGACTGAAGTGGTTATTGCAATATGTTGCAGGAGAATACATAGAAACTCTAACGATTTTACAACAGATAAATAGAGAAAAAATATCAATATCTGTCGAGATAGATAAAAATCATAGATTGATGTTTTGCATTTCAATTAGCTGTATTCAAAACTTGCAGGTACCATACACTTTTCCTCTGTATTTATTATTTCTGATTGTCGATCTTGCGTTTGGAAGAGATAGAATATCAGTCTCAATAGCAATTTGAAACAGACATGAACCAAATGAATTGTACATGTCCATAATTTGTTATACAATTCTGTTTTGTGGTTAATTTTGTTGTCAAAAGTTATTGTGTCATTTACTCTTTCTTAAAATATCAACTTGCCTCCCTCAGAATGTCATCAGGCCTTTCTCTACCAGATAACAGTAGCGGGAGCAATACTAATTCAACTGTTATCTGTGAGTATCTTATCATTGTTTTTGTGAGAAATATGAAAAATCGTACCTGACACAAAGTAGACTTTTATTTATCTCACAACCTTACAAAAACATTGGCTTGCAGATGTAGTTTTAAGCTTGGTGATTTTTTCTGTCATTGGTGCAATCTCTTGCTGCTTTGCTAGGAGAGTTAGGCAAGGTATTGTAAGAGAGTTGCAAAGTGTAGTTACTTCACCTGCACCAAATGTGGCACATTCACCTGCCCAAAATACAGTTCAGATTTGGGAAATTGATGCACCAACAATGGAAAAGTTCCTCCGAGAAATAGCAGAAGAAAGGCCAGTAAGGTTCACTGCTCAACAACTATATAGTTTCACAAGCAATTATTCAGCACCACTTGGGTCTGGAGGATTCGGCATGGTCTACAAAGGACAGTTCCCAAATGGGATGAAGATTGCTGTGAAGATTTTGAAGAGGGACTCGGACAGGCAGGCGGAGGAGCAATTTATGGCTGAGGTAGGAACAATTGGCAGAACTTACCATATAAACTTGGTTAGGCTTTATGGTTTTTGTTATGATCAATATATGGGTGCACTGGTATTTGAGTACATGGAAAATGGATCTCTGGATAAGTACTTGTTTGGCAAAAAACAAGAAATTGAATGGGGAAAGTTACATGATGTAGCCATTGGGACTGCTAAAGGCCTTGCTTACTTACATGAGGAATGCCAACAGAGAATCATTCATTATGACATAAAGCCTGCTAACATTCTACTGGATGCAAATTTCTCTCCCAAAGTTGGTGATTTTGGACTTGCCAAGCTTTGCAACAGGGATAGCACCCATATGTCTCTCACTGGCTATCGAGGCACCCCCGGATACTCCGCCCCAGAGTTCTTATTAAGTAATTTTCCAATTACGCACAAGTGTGATGTTTACAGCTTCGGAATGGTATTGTTTGAGATCATTGGAAGAAAAAGGAATGCTGGTGTTACTCCTTCTGGGAACCCTGATTGGTTTCCACAACACGTGTGGGAGGAATACAGAAAGTTAAAATTGGAAGAAATGACTCGAAGTTGTGGAATTGAAGAGAAAGATAAAGAGAGGGCGAGCAGAATGTGCAAGGTGGCTCTGTGGTGCGTTCAAGATTCCCCCGACGAGCGGCCGCCGATGAGTGCAGTGGTGAAGATGCTAGAGGGAGGAGTAGAGATAATGCCGCCACCAAAGCCATTTCTCTACTTGAATCTTCTAACTACAAGAGGGAACAGTAAGTTGAATCTGCAACAAGCTAGAACCAGTTCAGATTATTCGACGTGCAACGAAGAAAGCGGTTCTTATTGGTACAAGAAGGCTACTTCCAATCTAGAAGTATGAATTGCATATAGCTAGTTCTCGACTCGGAAGTGAGTTAGAAGTTTGAAATCTTCGTATTCGCTCTCCTTTTTATCCATGGGAAAAGGTAATCCATTTTGTTTCTTTTGCATTATCAGTAGAAGGAAATTGATTCTCTTTGCTATAGTGACATTGTTTTAGCATATTCTATTGCAGACAGAGAAGAGGACAGTGTAACCTACAACTCGAAAAACAGGTACTCGTCTATGAGAACTTACATTATGCTCTTAGCTATTCAATAGATGGTCTATTTTTAACTTTTTACGATGAACTTTTAGAGAAATTTGGTGTTTATAATTACTTCAAAGATTATAGGTGAAGTATGGTTGTTGGAAAACTCGATGAAATGTCTTATCATGGGACATTTTATGAGATAGATGCGAAAGTCGAACTTAAATAAATCTTAATAAGGGATGGATGTGATTTATGTCTTATTTAAGACGGGATAAGTAGATGAGATGATTAGGTGTTCTTAAACTCTGCCATGTTGGGAGTGTTTGGAGCTGGGATATATTCGAGGAATGACATATCTCATTTGTGGGCCATTATCGGACAATAGTCGATAATTTTATGATTTTATGACGTTGGATGTATATGTAAGAGAAATTATAAAATGTATGGTCTACTTTGCTAATGTTCCCATTTCTTGTTTCTTGTTTCCAATTTGTTTAAGAAATCTAAGCATTCTGCCGTTAACTTTGTTTATTGTTTCTCTTTATTTTGGAACATTTTATAAAAATTTTTAGAAACAATCAAAACAAGTTTTTTCTTTCTTGTTCTCGTTTCTACTTTGTTTCAAAATATAACTAAAAAAATTGTTTTATCATACTTGGATTAATGGATGTTGGAGTCATGTAATTCATTTTTCTTCATTAAAAATGAAGAAACGAGAACAATAAACAGGAACGTTACCAAATGAGTCCTTATGTTCTTGGACGATCCTTGTTTTCTAAATAACATGGTCCCAGACCAATATGAGTTTAACTTACCGGTATTGATCATTGAGATTGCCAATACTATCTTTGCATGTTATTATAATAGCAAAAGTCAAAGTTCAAGGTTTTCTGAGCGGGACTACCCAACTAATCTTTATAATTATTTTAAATTCATTCGGGGCCCACATTAATAAAAATTCATATTTTTCAAATGGTAAAATAAAAGTTTTTTTTTTTTTTTTTCTAAATGCTACTTTTGAAACTTATTTTCAAAATAAAAAAAATAAAACGACCCTACCTCTTACAGATTCATGCCATGACACGTTAACTCTCCAATAGTTGCATGTACTTCATGGACTTTTATAAATTTATATTCCATTTTACTATTTTGCCCTCCTCAATTATTGTGTTGACCAGTGAGTCATTACCTTGACTCTCAACCTCGGACAAAAACACATTAACTTTTTAATGTGTTACTGTTAACTTTTCTGGAAAAATAAAGTTTCTAAATTCCTTTTTGAAATAAAATATACTTTTAGTCTTTCAAAATTTGAGCGGATAAGTTTTAAAAAAGATATTTTGGATCTTTAAAATTTTAAAAATAGTTTTAAATGATCGAAGAAGTAAATTGATCTTACATAATCAAGATATTTTTGGTCTTTAAAATTTGAAAAATAGTTTTAAATGGTCGATGAAGTAAATTGATCTTACATAATGTTGATTGATTGAGCTATTAAATAATAAAACGTGGCTTACTAACTTGTCAAATTCTTTGTAAAGTGTGTAGCACATGAACTAGAAAATTAGAAGAGGTATATAGTGAAAATTGAATAAAAACAAAATACGCGTTTGTTCATAAGATTTAGAAGATTGATCTAAATAGTTTACAGGCTAATTTTTCCTCTTTAATCAAAATAATAATAATAATAACAACAATAATAACAACAATAGGCTCGTTTTTCTAATTAATTTACTAATCAAAAAGAATGTGATAGTTTAGTTTATGTTTGTATTTGTCAAATATATTAATTTAATAATATTTATGTAGGATGACTTGACTTATCTCTATTATTCCTTTATTTTCTTCCTCTATCCATCTCTCTTGTTTTTGTCAAAGTTCGTCACTGTTGCAACTGCCACGACCCTTTCCACCTATCAGGCTATCACCTCCACTAAGTCGTTATCGGTTATTGCCTTGGACGAGCATATTATATGTATTATTTAAGGATGGTTAAAAGGATTTCATATTTGAAAAAAAATAAAATTTACAATCATTTATAATAGATATGAAGTACTTCAACTCAAAACGTTAAAAAAGAGCCACTGGCCAACAAAAAAAAGGGGCCTAGCTTTTTATTTTAACATAAAATATTTTAAAGGATGGAATATCAAATTAGATAAGATTTCAACTCGATGTTATTCCTTATGCCAGCCAGTTCTTGTGAACGTAGAAGCCATTGCTTTCCTCCCCTGTTTCTTCCCCCTTCACGTCTCTCTCCCTATCACAGAAATGTCAAATTCGAGATTTGTGAATCGAAGAAGTCGAGCTTGGAAAGTTCAAGGTTACTTCCGATTCTTCCCCAGTCGTTTAAGAAGAACACTCCTCATGAACTCATCGATTCGTTCTTCAATCCATCATCTTCTCCATTTTCACTCTTCGCCTGTCAAATCCTCTCTATCTCAAAGCCCTAGCAAGTTTCAAGCGCATTACAAGGCGTGGAGGAATGATCGGAATAGCTCTGTTGTGCCAGTAAGTATCTGCGCCTCTTTCTGCGATTCTATTACACCGGATTGCGACTAATACATCTCGGTTATTAGCATTTTTTTTTTTAATAATGTCAGTTCTGCAAATGATGCATCTCAGTTCCCGAATTCGGTTCTATGTTGTTAATTTCTGTTTATCTCAGATTATCGCCTCAAGGGGCACCGGATTCCGGCGACGATGGAAATCCAGCCTATCTCATACTTGTTATCTGTAAGCAGACAGTATCTTTTATTCTTGTTGAAGCTAATGTTAGTACAACAAATTACCCTTGAATTACATGGTGCTACTGCTCTGTCTTTTGAAGCCGAGAGGTTTCTTATGTTCTGAAAATCAAAGAAACAGCACTCTCTCTCTATATTGATGTATTTATTTTGTTAGCAAACAGAAAGAAACAATTTAATTTGAGATTCGTGTTCTGGTTTAAAACAACATACATGCATCGGTGTGTAAATGGGTAGGGGAATTTTTTATTTTTTTTGGTTGAAAAGGTTTGTACATCTCTAGAACCTAAAACGTCCAATACAGAATTAGGAGCAAAGTTTAGTACTCTACTATGATGAGCCAACATTTATTTTCTCACTCCATGAATTCACTTGAAGCTTCGATTTCTTATCAACTGAGTAATCATTCTGAGCCACTAAATACTTAATTATGATCAACCTCAATTCCATTCCAAGTATGATCCATGCCAATTTTTCCAAACTGTCTGCCAATTTTAACATATATTAGCTTTCATCCAATATGATTCACCAGCTGAACCGATTATTAATTTGCAGTTTCGGTGGTGGTCTCATTGTTGGTTCTTGCGGGGATTGGCAAATGTGTTTATGATTTTGCCATGGCAGCTAAACCTCCCCCACCTGTCACTAACATGGATCCCGCAGTTCCTTGGAAAGTTGATGCACCGACGATGGAGAAATTCTTTCAGGAGATTGCCGAAGAAAAACCAGTCAGATTCACTGCTCAGCAACTCTACAACTTCACAAGCAACTACTCAACACGGCTTGGTTCTGGAGGTTTTGGCGAAGTTTACAAAGGGAAGTTTCCAAATGGGGTGAACATTGCAGTGAAGGTTTTGAAGAAAATCTCAGACAAAAGGGCTGAAGAGCAATTCATGGCCGAGATAGGATCCATTTGCAGAACTTATCATATAAATTTGGTCAGGCTATACGGATTTTGTATGACCATTTGAAGAGTGCACTTGTCTTTGAGTACATGGATAATGGGTCACTGGATAAGTACTTGTTTGGCAAAAGGCAAGAAATTGAATGGAGAAAGTTGCACGATATAGCGATCGGGACCGCTAGAGGTCTCGCTTACCTGCACGAGGAATGCCATCAGAGAATCATTCACTATGACATAAAGCCTGCAAACATTCTTCTAGACAACAACTTCTTTCCCAAAGTTGGTGATTTTGGGCTTGCCAAGCTCTGCAACCGGGACATCACCCACATATCATTCAGTGGCTATAGAGGCACTCCTGGATACATGGCACCAGAGTTTCTGATTAACTATCCGATAACGCACAAATGCGACGTGTATAGCTTCGGCATGGTGTTGTTTGAGATCATTGGAAGAAGGAGCAATGCTGTCACGACTGTTTCTGGGAATCCTGATTGGTTTCCACAGAATGTTTGGGATGCATATGAAAATGGTAAGTTGGCTGAGTTGATTGTTGCTTGTGGCATTGGAGAGGAAGATAGGGAGAAGGCGAGCAATGCATGCGAGGTCGCTCTCTGGTGTGTCCAAGACTCCCCCGATGGGCGACCACCAATGAGTGCGGTGGTGAAGATGTTGGAGGGAGGAGTGGAGATAATGACACCACCAAAGCCATTTCAGTATTTGAATCCGTTTTCAAGGAAGATCAGTACGAGTACAAGTTCGGGAGAAAGCAGCCGTTGTACAGGTTCGGATTCTTCGACAAGCAGAGAAAGCAATTCTCAATGGTATAAGAAAACTACTACAGTCATGAGAAAATATGAAATTCAAATGGCTACCTCTTGATTTGATTCTCAGATGACTTGTATGATATCCCCAAAGAAGAAAAGAGAGATCTTTCTAAAGGTATCGTTGTCGTTACACTGAAAAATATCCTCTGTGTTTCCAGTTTGTTAGGTCTTTTTTCTTTCTTCTTCTGTTGATTACTGTAATGAAGTTGTTTTCAGAAAGCAGGCCGAAGATCGGCGAATTGTAGTTCCTGCACCTTGCGTGGATCGTCGAGTAATGTGTAATGAGAAGCGGCTGATCCTAAAAAATGCAAATACTAAGGTTTTGAAAGTTATCCATAATGTGGGGTGGGGGCTTGAACTCATGACTTTTTGGTCAGAGATAGGTACCTTAACCACTTGAGCTATTCATTCTATTCACATATTGACATATTATTAAATAATATATTATATTTATTTAACGAGTCCGCACTATTTATAAATATTTTTTTAGTTATAATATGTGGTGGTGGGGATCGAATTCACAACCTTTTTATTGGTAATAAATGTCCGATGTTTTGGCAAAAAAATTCATCTCATCTTCTACAGCTGGAATTGATGTAGCATGCAAAATGAGGTACTATAGTACTGGATTTTCCCCCTTACTTCATGCAATCCCATGCCACGTCAACGCTGCCAATGGTTGCATGTACTTCATGGACTTTTACAAATTTATATTTCATTTTACTATGTTACGCTCCTATTATTGTGTTGACCATTGACCTTTACGTAAAACCATGGACAAAAATACAATTCATTTTTTAATGTGTTATCGTTGACCTTTTTTTTTAAAATAATTTCTAAATTCCTTTTAGAAGTAAAATATACTTTAAATCTCTCAAATTTGAGTAGGTGTTTATTTGTAAGTTATAAAATATGTATTTTTAATAAGAAAATATTTGAAAAATAGTTTAAAATAGTATATGAAGTAAATGACCTTACAAAATATTGATTGAGCTATTGAATGATAAAACATGACTTGCTAACTAGTCAATTTCTTTATAAATTATGTGGCAAATGAACTCGAAAATTAGAAGAGGTAAATTCCATACCGTAAAAGTTAAATACAAATGAAATGCATATTAGAATTAGAAAACTGTTTTTTTTTTCTATAAATTGACCAATCAAAAAGCAACATGGTATTTTAGCTCATGATTGTATTTGCCGATTTTGTAAAATATATTAGTTTAATCTTTCTTTACGACGACTTGATTTATCTCTCTTTTTCATTCATTTCATTCCTCTCTCCATTTATCTTTTTCTTCAGTGAAGTTTGTCATTGTTGCAGTCACTACTGCTAATGCCCTGAACGACCATGTTGTTTGTATTATTTAAGGAATATATGGTAAGATTGTAAGCGTAAATATTAAAGTACCAAATCCTAATATTAACTTTTTTTTAGTTAAAATCAAAGCAAGTATAGCTGAGCGCTAATTGATATAATCTTCAAGAGGTTGTGAGTTTGATCCTCCATTCCTACGTGGTTGTCCTCAAAATAAAATAAAAAATAAAACAATTCATACACGTTTTGATATTGGCAAAATTTAGTTAACCGTAGACAAGATTTTAAATGTCGATGTCAGTAGAAATATCAAGGTCTCAATTTCATAAAAATATCGATATCAATAGATATTTTTGTAAAAAATAGAGAAATTAGAAAAAAGTTGTAAAATAAACATTTTTTATTTCTAAATATGTAAAAAATAATTAATATTAATATTAATATTATGTATAAATTTTTTAGTACAATCTGAATATTATGTATACATTAGTAACATTTTGTTGATATTTTTCATATTTTGTTAATTTTTTTTTTAAATACGATGGACATATCGATTTACTGCCATGTCGATGTCGAATTCATAGATGTATGAAAATATAATGTCCACGTGTGTGACTGATGTTTAAATGACCAAACATATAATTTAACATAAATAGATATATATTTTTTTTTTTTGAGAAATAATTTAACATAAATATTTTGAAGGATGAAATATCATATAAGAGATGAAATTTCAACTCGATATTATTCTTTATGCCAGCCGGTTCTTGTGAACGCTTAGAAGCCATCGCCTTCTTCCCCTGTTCCTTCCCCCTCACGTCTCGCTCTCTCGCAACAATTGGAAAATGTCAAATTCGAGATTTATGAATCGAAGAAGTCAAGCTTGGAATGTTCAAGGTTACTTCCAATTCTTCCCCAATCGTTTAAGAAGAAAACTCCTCATGAACTCATCGATTCGTTCTTCAATCCATCATCTTCTCCATTTTCACTCTTCGCCTGTCAAATCCTCTCTCTCGAAGCCCTAGCAAGTTTCAAGCGCATTACAAGGCGTGGAGGAATGATCGGAATAGCTCTGTTGTGCCAGTAAGTATCTGCGCCTCTTTCTGCGATTCTATTACACCGGATTGCGGCTAATACATCTCGGTTATCGACTTCGGTTCTATATTATTAACATTTTTATTTTGGTAATTTGAGTTTTTCGGTTCTCGAATTCGGTTCTATGTTATTAATTTCTGTTTCTCTCAGATTCTCCCCTCCAGATGCGCCGGACTTCGGCGGCGGTGGAAATCCAGCCAATACCTTAGTTGCTCTCTGTAAGCATACAGTATCTTTTATCTTGTTGAAATTACATGGTGCTACTGCTCTGTCTTTGGAAGGCGAGAGGTTTTTTTTGTTCTGAAAATCAAAGAAATAGTACTGTCTCTATATACTTATGTATTTATTTTGTTAGCAAACAGAAAGAAACAATTTAATTTGAGATTCGTATTCTGGTTTAAAACAACATGCATAATCAGTGTGTATATTGGTGGGGGATTTTTTTTTGGTTGAAAGGCTTGTTCATACTGTACACTTTAGAATATGCTCGAGAACTAACCTAAAATGTCCAATACAGAATTAGGAACAAAATTTAGTACTCTACTATGATGAGCCAAAATTTGTTTTCTCACTCCACGAATTCGCTTAAAGCTTAGATTTCTTATCAACTGGAGTATCATGCTACTCAATTTCGATCGGTAAATACTTGATTTCGATCAACCTCAATTCGATTCCAAGTATGATCCATGCCAATTTTTCCAAACTGTCCGCCACTTTTAACATATGTTTAGCTTGCATCCAATATGATTCACCAGCTGAACCGATTATTAGTTTGCAGATGTGGTGGGCTCGGTGATCTCCTTGTTGGTTCTTGCGGGGATTGGCATATCTGCTTATAAGTTTGCCAAGGCAGCTACACCAGGCGTTGTAAGAGAGTTGAGAAACATAAATACTCCTCCTCCACCTGTCCCTTTTCCTAACATGGCTCCCGCAGTTCCTTGGGAAGTTGATGCACCAACAATGGAGAAATTTTTTCAGGAGATTGCCGAAGAAAAACCAGTCAGATTCACTGCCCAGCAACTCTATACCTTCACAAGCAACTACTCAACACGGCTTGGTTCTGGAGGTTTTGGCGAAGTTTACAAAGGAAAGTTCCCAAATGGGGTGAACATTGCAGTGAAGGTTTTGAAGAAAAGCTCAGACAAAAGGGCTGAAGAGCAATTCATGGCTGAGATAGGATCCATTTGCAGAACTTATCATATAAATTTGGTCAGGCTTTATGGATTTTGCTATGACCATTTCATGAGTGCACTTGTCTTTGAGTACATGGATAATGGATCACTGGATAAGTACTTGTTCGGCAAAAGGCAAGAAATTGAATGGGGAAAGTTGCACGATATAGCGATCGGGACTGCTAGAGGTCTCGCTTACCTGCACGAGGAATGCCATCAGAGAATCATTCACTATGACATAAAGCCTGCAAACATTCTTCTAGACAACAACTTCTTTCCCAAAGTTGGTGATTTTGGGCTTGCCAAGCTCTGCAACCGGGACATCACCCACATATCATTCAGTGGCTATAGAGGCACTCCTGGATACATGGCACCAGAGTTTCTGATGACCAACTATCCGATAACACACAAGTGCGACGTGTATAGCTTCGGCATGGTGTTGTTTGAGATCATTGGAAGAAAGAGCAATGCTGGCACGACCATTTCTGGGAATCCTGATTGGTTTCCACAGCATGTGTGGGATGCATATGAAAATGGTAAGTTAGCTGAGTTGATTGTTGCTTGTGGCATTGGTGAGGAAGATAGGGAGAAGGCAAGCAAAGCGTGCGAGGTCGCTCTCTGGTGCGTCCAGGACTCCCCCGATGGGCGACCGCCGATGAGTGCGGTGGTGAAGATGTTGGAGGGAGGAGTGGAGATAATGCCACCACCAAAGCCATTTCAGTATTTGAATTCGTTCCCAAGGAAGCTCGGTACGAGTACAACAAGTTCAGGAGAAACCAACAGTAGTACTGGTTCCGATTCTTCCGCAAGCAGAGAAAGCAATTCTCAATGGTACAAGAAGACTACTACAGTCATGAGAAAATATGAAATTCAAATGGCTACCTCTTGATTTGATTCCCAGATGACTTGTATGATATCCCCAAAGAAGAAAAGAGAGATCTTTCTAAAGGTATTGTTGTCGTTACATTGAAAAATATCCTTTGTGTTTGCACTTTATTATGTCTGTGTTTTTTCTTTTTTTCTTCTCTTGGTGACTGTAATGATGTTGTTTTCCAAAAGCACTTGTGTTTTGCTTAAAAAAAACACCACTTTTCGGGAGGAAAAATGTATATTCCGTCTAGAGATACTTGTAATCCCTAAAGTTTGAAAAATACTTATAAACCGTCACGATATCAATATTATTTGATTGTTAATTGACTAATTCTAAGAGAATTTGGCCGGTAGGATGATTTGGGGTTGAATTTCTGACTTTATTATTCTGCAAAATATATTAATTAAATAATTTAATTTGATGATAAGACTTCTCTCTCTTGTTTTCTTCTCAAATCATCTCTCATCCTTTCACCTTCATCTTCCTCCCTTCGATGAAACCCACCATCGTCGGACGCCATCTCAATCCTCGTCGACTATCAACGGCGCTGCCACTGCTAACTTCCAGCAACCTTCATCGACCACGAAGAGGGAATAACGGGAGAGGAACCTCTCCCTTGTTCTAGATATAAAACAACCTTTGTCGCTAAATGAGATGGAATGAGGTTAGTGTCAATCGAGGTCCCATTTAGAACTATTTTTCTATTTTTCGATTTTAGTCTTTCAAGTTTTAGAGACTAAAATTGTTCATTTGGAAATACCAAATAGCTACTAATCTCGAACTTCAAGGTATTTTACTCTAATTTTTTTAAAATTGCATTTGTAGCTTATTAGAATAAAATGTCATATCTGAGGAGATTGTTTTAAACATTTAATTAAAATAAATTTAACTATTCTATTTTCTCCTGAAACAAAGAGGTGGACTCAAGGTTTGACTGGTTGGATTTGATCGGTTTGGGGATGTTTTTTGAACCTGGTGCGCTTACCCGACTAAACCAAATGAATCACTCAACCCAACCCTTATTACTTCGGTTCGGTTCGGATTGAGTGCTCAGGTTACAGTGTGTGAACAAGAGAGAAATCAGAGAAAATATCTGAATCTCACACCACCAACAGTGAAGTAGATCTAAAATAGAGATATCGCAAATGATGCAAATCTTGGATAAAGACGACGATGATGAGGTAGATCTGAGGAGGAGACCTTGCAATCTGAAATGCAATGCAGACGCCGGCAGCGATTTATCTAAAGTTAAAATGTGGATGGGAGAAAGAGTTGAAGTAGAGTAGTTGTCACGCATTCAAAGAAGTCTCACTGATAAATCCATTTTTGAAGACGGAGAGAGAGAAAGAGGGAGGGAGGGGACGGGGGAGAAACCAGAAAGAGAGAGGGAAGGGGAAAAGAAAAGGGAGGGATGAGGGTTGAGAAAGGGAGAAGAGACGATTGTTGGAAGAGAGAGAGATTGTTGAGGAGGCGGTGCACAGACCTAAAAAAAAGATATATATATATATATATATATTAACAAAAATCGGTTCGGTTTGGGTTGAACAATAATTTTCTTTTTCCAATCCGAGAACCGACCCGAACCGGTCGGGTTGATAATATTTCAATCCAACTGGGTTGGGTTCGTCAGATTGTCGGGTTTTTTGAACACACTTAAAGGTAACTATCCAAAGTTTGATCTTTAATTAACTCAAACAAAAAGAGGTTTAAGATCATATTCGCTACTAATTTTAATGAATTAATAACCTTTTGTGAAATTTGTTGATTTCATTGGTTCGAGAGATACACTCTTGAACAGGACAGATTCGCCAAGGAACTGGAACACATACCATCTCTGGATTTGTAATATCTCAGCAAGAAAATAGTGTGTGCTACATTGGCTTTCTCCTCGTGCCCCTACCCTCAGGTCTTACCTCATGTCATGTAATCGAATCTTGTCAAGACTTACAAATTTAGAACAATTATAATGCCTAATTCATTTGACACATGTGAATTTTTTAAAGGTCAAGATGAAAATTAAAACATTATTCAATTATAAGGTGCAAATTGAAGGATACCTGATATTTTTCTATGTTTATATGTATTTGTGCCTCCTGACATAAAATCCTAAATTTGTCGAGAAAAAAATGGTTAATTGTTGAACAAAGTTCAATATTAAGTAGAAGTTTGATCTTTCCATAAACTCATGCAAAAAGATAATAACGTGAAATGAGAGCGCTTAAGGTCATGGTTTCTAATATTCAGCGGCAGCGAAACTTCCCAATCTCACTTGCTCCGAAAGCTACAATCCATGGAGATCGAAGCGATGGAAAAATGATTCAAATGTTGCAGTTGTGGCGGCAACTTCTAGGATATTCAACGGAAAAAGGTCCATATTCGAATTTTCTACGCCTGCCAAATTCTTCTTCCTCTTCCATCAAATCACTTCCAGACACGCGTCTCCCATGGAGAATTGAGATCGAAGCCGTGTTCTCTTTTTATTTCTTCTCCACACAATGCTCTCTGTCTCTCTCCATGGCTTCAGTGGCGGCGGCGTGGTTGATCGGAATAATAATCGTCTTGTGCCAGTAAGTCATCTCGATCTCTGATCACTTCCATTTTCTCGATCTAAATTTGTTGAACCTAAATTAAGAATGTTTCAGCCAATCGTTGAATTTGTTTTTGAATTTCTCTCAGAGTCTCCACTCCATCGGCGCAGGGCGGCAATCCAACGTCCGTCATAATCGCTCTCTGTAAGTACGCCTGTGATCTCGTTGTCTTGCCGCCATTTATGAAGTCCTGAAACTGACATACAGTGGAGATTGAGTACAAGTTTTATTGAATTCTTAGGGTTTCAGCCTTGAAATTCTCCTTACAATTTCGAAAATAATTATTGCCTTGCAGCTGTGGTTTGCTCGGTGGTTGGCTTCCTCATTCTCGTGGCGATTGGAATATTCTCTTACAAATTTGCGAAGAACGTTGTGCCGGACGTCGTTAAAGAGTGGAGAAACACGTCCACTCCTCCACCGGATCCGGCACCGGCGCCGGCGGAAAATCGGGATGTGATGGAGATATTCCTCCTAGAAATCGCCGACGAAAGTCCGGTCAGATTTACCGCTCAGCAACTCCGCGCCTTCACAAGCAACTATTCTACGCGGCTCGGTTCCGGCGGCTTCGGCGATGTTTACAAAGGCCAGTTCCCGAACGGCGTAGAGATCGCAGTGAAGATTCTGAAGAGAAACTCCGAAAAAAAAGCCGAAGAGCAATTCATGGCGGAAATGAGAACAATCGGTAGAACTCGCCATAGAAATCTGGTCAGGCTTTACGGATTCTGTTACGACGAATTCGTGAGCGCGCTGGTTTTGGAGTACATGGAGAACGGATCGCTCGACAGATTCTTGTACGGCAAAAGAAATTACGAAATCGTGTGGGAGAAATTGCAGGAAATTGCGATTGGAACCGCTAGAGGAATCGCTTACCTGCACGAAGAATGCGAGAGAAGAATCATCCACTACGATATTAAACCGGCGAACATTCTATTGGACGCGAATTTCTCGCCAAGAGTCGGCGATTTCGGACTTGCGAATCTCTGCAACAGAGACAACACGCACGTTTCCCTCACAGAGTATCGAGGCACTCCCGGCTACTCGGCGCCGGAGCTCTTAATGTTCAATTTTCCGGTGACTTTCAAGTGCGATGTTTACAGCTTCGGGATGGTGCTGTTTGAGATCGTCGGAAGGAGGAAGAACGCCACCGTCGGTCCGTCGGGGAGCATCGATTGGTTTCCGATTCAGGTGTGGGAGCGGTTTGAGAAGGGGGAATTAGCGGAGACGGGCAGCGATTGTGATGTTGAAGAGGATGGAGAGAGGAAAAAGGCGGTGGAGAGAATGTGTACGGTGGCTCTGTGGTGCGTGCAGGATTCGCCGGAGGATCGGCCGCCGATGAGTACGGTGGCGAAGATGTTGGAAGGAAGCGTTGAGATTATGCCGCCGCCTAAGCCGTTTCAGTATATGTTTCCGATTTCATCGGAATCCAGCGCCGTCGCCATCGCCATGGAATCCGACCAAACCAACTCTGGTTCGACTTCAAGCTATTCGATGAGTAAAGGAAGTCTTCACACTTGGTACAAGGATTCCGCCCCAATTTTGAGAACTTCAAAAACATAATCACTTATTATTGTTATTATTTTTAATTCAAATACGTTTGTTTTCTTCTTAATCAATATCGGCTAGGTTTCAAACTTACCATGGTTAAGTTTTTTACCAATGATTACCTCATTTAAGAGATATTTAACGTTTTTTATTTTATTTTTAAGAATGGTTTATTATTTTAGTTTTATTTGTTTATAGCATAACTCAAGTGAGTGTAGGTGGAAGCTCGATGATGGTAAGCTCAGACTCCTTTCCTTAAACTTGTACTATGTTGTTTTAAGATTATAAAGTTAATCTTTAAATTTTGATATGGTTGCGTTCAACTTACAATTTTTATTCTACTAAGTTTTAGTGTTCACTTTGTACTCATACTTTCAAAATATTTCTTTAAATATTTTTCCTTTCTAACGATGAGACAATCTCACAAACCGTCTCAGCCAAACATTCTAATAAGGAAGGAAAAACTCTCTCCTTCCGAACGTTCATCTTCTTTCCTTGATGAAGCTCTTTGAGCTAGTGCATGTGCCACTTGGTTGGCTTGTCGTTGAACGTGAATGAAACTCGCGATAATTTTAAAGCTCAGCAAGCTGTTTAGCCTCTGTGAGTTCATTCTCCCCTCCGTTTAGCATTAGAATTGCTCAAACATGATCTGTTTCCACCATTATATAGGTAGTGGGTTCTGTTGAATGTCATACAAGCCCTCTAAAATGTCCTTCATTTTTATGAATTTGATGTTGTCTTCTATTTGAAGATATGATGGAAATATAGTTTTCAAATTGAGACCAAAATATGTCAAAACTTGTGAGCTCGATCTCTCGCCTCACATATTGTACTAAAAAAATTGAAACCAAAATAATCACTTTTAAAAATTACAAAGATCAGAATAAATATGTTTAAGAATAGGGACTAAAATTGAAAATACAGATATCAAAATAATAATTAAACATGGTTAAACGCGTTACAAGTAATAATTTTTGTATAGTTGGTAAATCATCAATGCGATAAAATAAGGTATAAAATATCGATGCAAATTCCTTAAAAAAAAAAGAAAAATCGATGCAAAAGGTATTTAATTTACCTTATTAAATTATCAAACTCATACCTTTTTCTTTATCCACCTGATTTATTAAGTGCCACGTGGCGAATCGTAATTTGTTATTTAAACGGGAGAGATTAACTAGAATTAATCTCAAAAGTCCAGGGTGTAATTACAATTTTGTAAAATTCAAAGACAAAACACAGCCATAAAAGTTATAGATATTAAATTTATAATACAAACCCTTTTTGGAAATCACTGTAAAAACGTTGAACAACGCACAGCATCAAAATGGAAACACGATTGAACGTTTGCAAAGATATCAAACCCGAAATCGAATTTACTACATAGCCCCTCAAAAAATCCAGCTGCAAGATACAAAATAAAAATCGCGGGAAGGGTACTATTGTCTTTTCCACATTACAAGGAGTTAATTTTCAATTTATTTTTCCCGGAGAGGGCTACTTTTCTTTTTTCCGTAACTGGAAAAACAAACTCCTCTCACAGTCTCGCCTGAGCGAGGGTCTTCTTCTCTTTGACTGCGAACTCTGTAAGGTAACTTCGATGGCGGCTGTTCCTTCGTACCGCGACATCACCGGGTCACGATCCGGCGGGAAAATTGTTCGAGCTAGGCGAGCTCGGAGTAGGAAGAATCCTTACGAACGTCCTGGACTTTCGAATTTGGGCGCTGGAGGAAACCCTAGTTGGATATCCAGGTTCATTTTCTCGCCTACTCTAACCATTGCTTCCGGCGCCGGAAAGTTGCTCTCTTCTGTCTTCGTTTCCGACTCCGACTCCTCCTCTTCGGACGGTGATTCAGGTTGGTTTGACTGAACTGAATTTTTGTGTATGTTAATTATATGGATTGGAGTGGTTGTTTGGTGTGCTGCGAAATGTAAGCTTGTTTTGAGGAAATGAGAAGTGGAAAGAGTACTGAACTTAGGCAATAGATTTAGAAAGATGGAATGTAGTTTGAACTTCGAACCTTGAAGTTGAATGGGAGAGGGAGGAAGTACTTGAAAGAAGTGAACTACATTTCGTGAACTTAATGGTGTTTGCTGTTAAGTATACTCAGTAAGTCTGGTTAAGGATGCTAGAAGATGAAATTGGGAGGTAATGATGTGGCGTTGGTTAATTGAATTCTAGTTTTTAGTTGTATGATGTGTTTTCCTGATGGGAAAATTTGATCCTTATTTAGGATGCTTAATTAGCCGATATATTTCATTTTCCTAGTTGGTTTAGTTTTCTCGCGTGCTTGCTCTGTCATGAATTTGCGTACTAAAACTATTAGTAAGAGTGCAATTCTAAGTTTCCAACCATATGGTTTCAGATTTGAACCGTGCTACTACTTCAACTGAGCCCCTGACTTGTATTTCAAGGTCATGTCATGATGTCAACTGAAACATGATCTATTTTAGAACAGGAGACTGCATTTTTGTTATAATTATTTTAATGAAAGTTTGATGTAGTAGTTTGTTAGGTGTTTAAATGTTAGGGCTTTCTTTGTATTTTAGCTTAAGTATTTTGTTTTTTAGAATTAGTTGGGTTATTAGGTAGTTACTGGGGTTAACTTTAGTTGGCCATTATTGTAATTAAAGCCTGTTGACCCATAAGCTAAGCCTATATATAAAGGCTAGGCTTCCCCTTTTTGTACACTTTTTGATCATTAATAAAATAACGCTTTTCCTGCTCCACCAAAGTTTACAATCAAGAACCTATACTCCCTTTGGGGAGCTTATAAGAATACACCCCAAGAAGAATCAGTTATGACAAAAGTAGAAATCTCCTGAAGAGTAATGAAACTCTCTAGTGCCCAGCAATCATAAGAGGTGAGAAAATAAACTTGGACATCCATTTAGGGTTTTCTCTGGGGCCCAAAGTGGAATGTCCAAGACGTTATTATGGAGTCTTCCTCTACTAGCTTGCTTGGCTTGAACCATTTTCCCATTAGATTGTGCCTCATGGCTTTACGATGTGCAGAAGCAAACACCACTAAGTTCTTACAGTAAAAATGCTTAGGCGTGAGGGGATTCTTAGTCATGAAAGGAAATGTAGCCTCTCTTGGGAAAATAATTGAAAATTAATGTCTTCTAATGTCAAAAAGACAATACCACCCTTCGTTAAATTTTGATGCTTATTTGATGTGCTGCCAAATTCAAGTTTGTTTTGAGAAGATTAGAAGTAGAAACGGTATTGAACCCCTTTTTTTATAATTTATTTTAATAAGAGCCCTGAAAATTGTATTAAGCAACGAAAAAGAGACAACCTAAGGGCGGGGAGGAGATAACCCTCCCAAAAGAGCTAGAAATGAAAGTCTTCCAATCTTGAAGAATCATAGGGAGAGGATAATTACAAAAGAATTTGCTATAAGTATAGCACCACCACGAGGTTGTAAACTGTAAACCACTCCTAAAAAATAGCTAGGTCAGTAGTAAAAGAGTACTAAACTTAGGCATTATATAAAGGAAAACACAAGTTATAGTTCTTGGATGGGGAACTTGATGGTGTTATGTTTAATCATTAATGTTTGAAGCAAGTATGGCTGAGGATAGTGGAATTGATAAATGGTGTGAATTCATGAGATTTGAAGAAAGTTAGATTGATATCTATCCATTTATTCTTTTAACATTAGATTTTAAGCAAAATTAAGTTGAATTTGATTTCAGTTTCAATACATAGGAGTTGTATGGTTTCATTATTCATTTGAGCTGCAAGTTCTCTGCATTTAGTTTTACTTATATGGCTCTTTTAAAGATCTGTTGTATCTGATTTTAACAGAGGATGATGTTGAAGTTGATGATCACGATGAAAATCATTTCTTCCAGGGAGCTGAAGGGGTGAAGAAGGTAAATAATTTAGATGTAAAATTATGCACTCGTTTAGGTTTTTGTCTCATAAAATTGAAATTAGGTTGCTTGTCTCACTATCGGGCAATTTGTTATGTTGGTAATGTAAAGAATATGTCAATAGTCTAGCAGACATTCTATCGAGTTTAATATGTGATTGTGTTGTAACATCATGTTTTTATACCATCATCCTTATTTTAATTCTTCTCATGGTGAAAGAAAGAGGTCTCATGATTAAGTGATGCAGCGTAATACTATATGGTTTGAAGCTCATATTAATCTTCAGCCAGTGCTACGAGGGGAGGGTATACAAATTAATGAAATACATGAACAGAAGATCTATTCTCGAGTCAACGTGATAGCTATGTGAATAGAATATACGGGACAAAATTTCTTATAAAAAAAAATGTGACAAAATCAAAGTGATACTATGAATTATGGTATTTGATTTTTAGATTTCAATATCATGTCTGATTGACATTGTTTTTTTGGAAGAATGGGACATCGGAGACGGTTGATTTATTTAGGAAGGACTTTCCACCACAGAAGAAAGATAGCAAACATTTAATTGAACAGCTACTGATGCAGGAGACCTTCTCTAGGTACGGCAATAATATTTTGAGGAGTTATGTCGAAACTTGTTCTTTGTTTCATGTTGTGATTATATCAAATTTTCACTATAATCAAGCCATTGTGCTGATGTATCATGTACCTGATTCAGACATTCTCATGTAATTCTCTATCAATTAACAGGAAAAAGGAATCTTCATTTTGTTTCCTGTGATTAACAATGCTTATCTTGGTTTTACTAGATTGCTATCGCTTTTATCTTGATGATGAAGGCTATGGTTTTCGGTTTCTTTAGAGTCTTAAACTTCCTGCACATGCTGAAATCAGTTGTTGTTCCCGTTCAAACCAAATTTTCTATATGTTCAATGGTTGATGTTCTCATGGTTAAATAGTTTAGTTCTTGAGTGACAAATGACACTAAATAGAGCTAGGTATTTTCTTTTGAACTACCACTAAAAAGATAACCTTCAGTTATTTGTTACTAGTGACTTCTGATTTGTTCTCACTTACATTCAAGCAGGGCAGAGCGTGACAAGTTATTTCAGATAATTGAATCAAGGGTTGTAGAATTTCAAACCATTGATGCTGAGGCTGCAGGAAGGCTGACTGAAATATCAAACAGAGCAGTTGATAGTGGTACTGTTAATTAATGGTTGACCTTCCAATTTCCTATAAACCACAATTTTAATTTCATGCAACTAATGACTCATGTTTATATTTAGAAAAACAAAAATGTTTATCTCTGAACGAGAATTTAAACTTCATTACCAGACTAAGCTGTGTACAAATTGGTACAGATAATGACAGGCCTGCAGTCTGCAGCACAGCAATTCTTGAGGCAAAAAAATGGTTGAATGAAAAACGATTGGGATTGGGATCTAGTTCGACATCGGACATGGATCATGGGCCATGCACCTTGAATTCCACGATGTTGACAGTGGTTTGTGATTCTTTATTTTGCTGTTCTTAAATGGCACATGAATAATCACGTAGTGGGTGCAATTTTCATTTACATTACAGTTCAAGATTCTTATAAGTTCCCTTGTCATGGACTCCTTTTTCCGAGCAAACGATTTATTTGCATGCATGAACATGTGCTAATTGCCATACATAAGTTTGATTATTACTTGTTAGTTGTTACTCAAGCTTCTTTTAACTGGTTTCTTACATACAATATTATTCTCTTCGACTTTATTCTTCCTTTTCCCTTTCAACACTTTCCCCCCATAATTTCCCCCAAAGTGAAATATTACATTGTATAGGGAAGGGTTTGTATATAGACATCTGATTTGCTTTTGGCTGATTGAACTAAACTTCCAGCTTATTTCTTCAATCAAACTTAAGCCAAACTTACACTTATTTACAAAGGTTTCATCTCATACATTCACTGCTAGTGCTAACTACTTCTCCTCTTTCAAGTATTCATCACTCGCTAATGTTGAACAACAATGATGATAGTAGATTGATGTGGTGGTAATACTAAATCTAGCGTTGGTATGTATCCTTTTATATTGGTTTCTTGGAATATTGAAGTATATGCTGCTGCAGGCTAACGACGAAGAAATGGGTTCACCTGTGGATGTAGCCAAATCATACATGCGGGCACGTCCTCCATGGGCCTCTCCTTCCTCGAATAATTTTGAGTTTAAATCTCCTTCACCATTAGGGTTACAGCTTTTCAAAGAAGAAACATCATATTCAATTACTGGAAATCCACTGTCTTCATCTAAGGTACCGTTTTACCCATCGAACGACACTCACAACCCTTCACAAAAACATTTTCCCCTATGTTACAATTTTTTTTTAGTTTTTGCTTCTGTTGCCTTTTCATAGCGACTGAAAAGGAAATTTTGCTGTTAATTGGATGGTCGCTGTTTCAAGTCACGAGGCCATATGAAAGTTCAATCGATGTATATTTTCAAGTTTCTTAAAATGGTAGTAGTATACCTAGAGGACCAACAAATTTGCCCGTAGGTAGAATGTTGTGGTTTTCCCCTTCCATATCCTTATCGTTTGTCTAAAAATTAAAATACATGCTTTTAAGAACATGAGCATGTATATTTCTGTAACACAACCCATCACCTGTTTGTTGATATTGAAATGCAGATGAAAAGGGAATCTCCTGCCAGTGGATCTTGGAACATCCAGGAGGAGATACGACGCGTGCGGTCAAGAGCAACTGAGGAAATGCTAAGAACTCTCCCATCAGCCAAACTCGATTGGTCTTCACTTACTTCAGACTACAAAAGTAACTTGAGTTCTGTACATTCTGACAACCCGAAAATTCATAGTGAAGATAAAATGCAGCATGCTGCGAAGTTAATAGATAAACCATTGTATTGGTCTGCAGACAATACTGCCACTCATAACTTATCAGGTAAGCATCACTGACACTGTGAATCCTACAATTTCATTTTTTTAGAAGATAATAAAAGTTCTCTTAATTTTTTCTGTAACTTGGAATTCCCTAAACATTGGACCTCATTTGCACTCCTCAGAGTCGAAGATCACACAAGACGTGTCTGAAAATGGAGCCTGCCTGCTCGATACAACCACCATTATTGTGCAACAGGATAAGGTAACAGACGCCCAAAAGGGCATTGTTAGGCCTCCAGTTGTGAACCTATATGCTAGGAGGGGCAAAATGGGAAATTATGTACTTGACAGTTATAGTTAGTTTTAGGTTCCAGAATCTAGTGAGCAGCCCTCTCGAATTGGCTGGGTGGCTTGTATTCTGTTATTGCCATATCTAAATAAGATTAGATACTTTTGGGCTTTTGCTAATTATTTCTTGCTTGTCGTATGCACATGTTCGGCCGTGTCAAGAATTATTAACTCCATGTTTGCTATATGAAAATTTTGCTAACCCTCTTATAAGTACATTGTTTATTGATCTTTGTAGATATTTGATTCGGTTCAATTATTCCCTTGCAGGATTTGCAAACCAATCCTACAACTGAGAGGAAAGGTACGTAGTCGGTATAACGTTCCTCATTTTTCTGATGTTGTCGGATTAACCAGTAGTTCCATAGGATTTATTGGAGCACGAACAAGTAGATCTAGGCAGAAAAAAACTATAACTATAAGAATGAAAATATTAAGAGAAGCAAAAACTTTGGTATGCTGCACCTGCACTAGCAATTAATTGGTAAATTGTATTTGCCTTCTCTATGCAGTATCTAATTCAAGTTTAGACGAGAGAGACTGCTCTACAGTACATGAAGTTGCAGGACTGGCCAACGGTTTTTCTCCGGTACCCAGGTATCCCAATGTCTCATCTCTCCCGACGCTTGAATTGAGTTAATTCGGTATAATGGTTGATTTTCTCTTCTTGCATGGCAGTTCTTCTGGGGAACTTGTCGTAGACAACAAAATAGTTGAGGAAAATAATTCATCAGGTCATGACCATGAGGCGAAAGGGCCGCCTGTGGAGGAGCGATGCGAGCTATTAAGTGAAGCATCCATGGAGGTTCCAAATGTGGTTGAATATACCGATAAAGTTCCATCAGAAGGAAACGATATTGGCAAGATCTTGCCAGAAGAAAATGGTGCAACTGCTAGCAAGGAAAAAACTGATGGTGGTAAAGTTAATAACGTAGAGAAGCCAAGCTTACAGAGCAGTGCATCAGTGGGCAAGAGCGGGGCAACGGCTTATCTGCGACGAGGTAAACGAAGAAACTGAAGCGCAACGGCTTATCTTCGACGAGGTAAACGAAGAAACTAAAGCGGATAAAGGAGAACGAATATGAGGAGGTGAGAACGTAGTTTGTTTTGATGAATATTTTTGAAGCATAGCTGAAGGAAGGCTGTATTGTTTGTATCATCAGTAGTTTGATTAGTTGTACGGAGGATGTACAGAGCTTAGATATCATAGAATCAGCTTTTGAATAAGCAACACCAAAGCTTTGTGTATTTAAATTGTGAAAAATTTGTGGGCTAAAATTCAAAATTTCTCCCCCTCTATCTGGGCTTCTCTATCCCCATGACTAGTGGTGAACAAATAAATTTGATCGGTCGATCGGTTTAGACCCCATATTGGGTTGGGGTTGGTTTTTAACATTACAAAAAAAAAACCGTTGGTCGGTCGGTTGGAGTAGCTGGAAAGTTTCATTTCGACCAGATCGGTTGATTATAAAAATAAAAATAAAAATAAAAAAATCTCCTCTTTCGTATCACGTGGCCCTCTCCGACCTCCTACTATCTCTCATATCGTGTCTCTCGTCCTCTTATGTTTCCCAAAAAATTGACGACTAACTAACTGTTTGAGGGACAGTTGATCGGGTAGTACAAAACTTAAAAATTTCTTCATTTTCAATCAATCGAAATCGAATGGTTGGTTTGTGGTCTCGGATTGATCGATGTTCACCCCTACCCGTGACTATTTCATTTTCATCTTTCCTTTCCTTTTGTCATCTTGTGCTTACTTGACTTGGGAACGAGAGAGAGATTGTGCGTAAAATTTAGAAGTTCACTGTACCTAATTTAATTCTTTTTTAATACAACAACACATCATGTGTGTGAGTAATGATTTGACTTATAACTTTTTAGTCAAATAGGTATTTTTGTTAAGAATGAATAAATCATCATTCAATAACGTCGATATTGGGTAAATTTAATTATGGATATCTCAACCGCAATCGTACAAACATCCTTGCATACGGCTTCACAATGAAATTATTTTTTACCTTTCATCGAAGGAATAGAAAATAGAGGATCTATTAGACAAGAGCAATAATTGATCCAATAACCACCCTTCCTTTTTTTAATTTTAAAATACTATGATGGTTATGTTTCTTTATTATTTCGTTTGTTATTCAACAATCTAAAAGTTTTTTTTGCTTAGTCTTTCATAACGGAAATATTGTTAAGATACTTGCGATCGAAAAAGCAAAAAAATTTGTGATGCTGAAAGAGGCCTCCAATAAATCAGCTAGTCTTAACTAATTCAGCTAAACTATTTTTCATGCATACATTTTAAAAAAAGTGAGTTTGGCATACTTTTTAATTTAATCCTTTTTCATACATATATTATTTCTTTTTTTTTTAATACAAATAGCTTTGATTAAAATAATTGTGTGTGTTTGGTTGACTTTTTTTTAAGAATGATTTTAATTACTAGTTTGTTTGGTTGCACCGCGATTCTACAAATATTAAATAATCATAAAATGATTCTAAAGTGATTTTTAGTCCATCACTTTTTGAATAATCAACTTCAAAGTGATAATGTAAAAAAAATAAAATTGATTGTAAATGAAGTTGATTAATTTAGAAGTTATTTTAGTTGTTACAAAACATTATAAATTAAAGAAAAACACTCTCCAAAATTAGGCAGGAAGTTAATCCAAACACACTCTTAATCATTTTTTTAAAACTGTTTGTAGGAAAAATATTATTATTCAAAAGTCATCTCAACGTACTATTAATTTTAAAGTCATCTCAACGTACTATTAATTTTTCATATTAAAATTAGTTGATAATAAATTTATGACAAATTGGCGATAACTTAGAGGAAGAAAGATGTTATGAGGCGAAAACTTAAGATAAACTTAAGTTTCATTATTGATTATCTTTTTTATCCTTTGACGTTATACCCATCTACTAATTAGTAATCTACAATGTAAAATTTATCAGCAATTTTAACATTCATCCATTACAAAAGACTAAATTAAAAATGGTTGAATTATAAATGATTAAATTTAAACTTTTTAAACTATGGTGACTAAATTGAAAAAAAAGAAAAAAACTTTCCAACGTTAGCCATTAAACACATATATTTAGCCTTCTATTCTTGCAATTCTTTACAGACAAAATTATAAAATTTAACATATACTATTTTATGTACATTTTATTTATGCAGAAAATAAATGTAATTTCATTTCATTAAAATATATATCTTTTCAATAGATTATATTGCCAACTCATTTAATATTTCTTCGTGCCATACTTAACTTTAAATATAATTTTGATTTTTAAAAGACTCTTTCAAGTATTTGTTAATTTTAATAATATATACTTTTTACATTATTGTTGACAATATTTTATAAGATGGGAAAAATTTAAAGTGTTTTTTTTTAAGAGTTAAAACTAATACAAATTAGTTAATAAAATACATTTATGGCAGAATTTTAAGAGATATTGAAAGATTTCATTTGTAAATAAGAGGAAAAAAAAAGGTAAATAAATTAAGATAATTTAAAAGATTTTCATGAAAATTTAAAAATACTCATTAATTAGCATTTACATTATTGTATCATAATTAGCATTTACATTACTGTAATTAAGAAAAACAATTTACTTTAAATTTAAAAATTATATTACAAATTTGAAGTAGCATATTAGGTTGGGTTTTTGCTCCGTCTACGATAAATGGTTTCATAGTATAGTTAAGGAATAATAGGATAAATGATTCTCATTCTGTTTTCCTTTCAGGATTACTTCTCAGATTCCTATATATAGCGTTCCAGATTCACACAACGCTTTTGCACTTCTCCGATCACTCACTCACGATTTGAAATGGCGAACAACAACGCTATCACTCTCCAAGAGATTCGAAACGAGTCCGTCGATCTGGTACCTCCACTTTCTTCTCGCCTTTTTCTTCCTGTTTTCTGTTTGTTTCCCGAGAAAATTTCGCATCACGAAGGTTTTTGATGTATCATATGCCGGAGACGTTGATGATCTTACTGTTGTATGTGTTTTGCATGGCGTTTTAGGTTCAGCGAATAGCTTTTTCTGTTTTTTTTTCTTTATTGTTTGTTGTTTATTCTTTCGAGAACTGGTTATTTGTCTGGTTTATTGGATTGTTTGACTTCATTGAATATCCGATGATGAGAGTTGAGATTTTGGAATTTTGTTATTGCATTGGCGGCTGCTTGAGTTTTTTATATTTATTTGATCGAAAAATAAACAATGCGAGGATTTGTGGTTGTCAAATGTGACGAGGAATTGAAATCTGTGACGTACTTAATGGTTTAGTGTTTGCTAAAGTAATTCCAGCGGCTGAGTAGAATAGAATATTATAGGGTTTTCTTTATTATTCTTCTTCCTTTCCTTCTGTTAATATTTGATGTTTTAAGGAGTTGCAAAACGGCGGCGTTTCGTGTGAATATCTTCCTTGTCCTTGATTTCATTAGTTTTGGACGTTGTATGCAAATGCATATATAAGTGATTAAACTTGAACAACTTCTAATGCAAGTTCGCGATGTATATGCCTTCATGAACTATAAACCGATCCATATTTTTGTTTACAGGAACGTATTCCAATCAACGAAGTGTTCGATAAGTTAAAATGCTCAAGAGAAGGTCTCACTTCAGAGGAAGGAGCCAGTCGGCTTCAAGTTTTTGGACCCAACAAACTCGAAGAGAAAAAGGTCTCATCTCTGTGAAATTACTAGTTTATTATTATTAATAATTACTTTGGAACAAGTGAAATTACTAGTAAAGAATTACGTTATTGTTCCAAATCAATTTATTGTGGTTTATTTTTACTTCTCGGAAAGCAGGAGAGCAAAGTTCTCAAATTTCTAGGATTTATGTGGAATCCCCTATCTTGGGTCATGGAAGCAGCGGCTATAATGGCTATTGTCTTAGCAAACGGCGGTGGAAGGCCTCCAGACTGGCAGGATTTCGTGGGCGTCATTGCCCTACTTTTCATCAACTCAACCATCAGCTTTATTGAAGAAAACAACGCAGGCAATGCAGCTGCCGCCCTTATGGCCGGTCTTGCTCCCAAAACTAAGGTTTGAAACATACTAAACACCATCGTTGTTTGATAATCATTTGCATCCAACGGCAGAAAGTTCTTTTAGCTAAATTCACTCTTATTTCTGTCCTTGTGTGGTGTATAACTAGGTTCTCAGAGATGGTCGTTGGAGTGAGCAAGATGCTGCTATTCTGGTTCCTGGAGATATAATAAGTATCAAACTAGGAGACATCATACCTGCGGATGCTCGTCTTCTTGAGGGCGACCCTTTGAAAATTGATCAATCTGCTTTAACCGGTGAATCCCTCCCTGTTACGAAGAACCCTTCAGATGAAGTTTTTTCAGGATCCACGTGTAAACAGGGTGAAATTGAAGCAGTAGTGATTGCCACTGGTGTGCATACCTTCTTTGGCAAGGCTGCCCATTTGGTGGACAGCACCAATCAAGTTGGGCATTTCCAAAAAGTTCTTACTGCCATTGGGAATTTCTGTATTTGCTCCATTGCTATTGGAATTTTTATTGAGATCATAGTCATGTACCCAATACAACATCGTGCCTATAGGGACGGCATTGACAATTTGCTGGTGCTTTTGATCGGAGGAATTCCTATTGCCATGCCTACTGTTTTGTCTGTCACCATGGCCATTGGCTCACACCGTCTTTCGAAGCAAGGCGCAATTACCAAGCGCATGACTGCCATCGAGGAGATGGCAGGCATGGATGTCCTCTGCAGTGACAAGACTGGAACATTAACCTTGAATAAGCTCACTGTTGACAAAACCTTGATTGAAGTCTTTGTGGAGGATGTCGACGCAGAACATGTTCTCCTTCTTGCAGGAAGGGCTTCTAGAACAGAAAACCAGGATGCCATTGATGCTGCTATTGTTGGAATGTTAGCAGATCCAAAAGAGGTAGTTTTAGTTGATGATTTCTGTTTTTTCCATCTCTATCTCAAATTGAGTTAAAGATTTATAATCAGAATTTACATGATTGTGCATGACACAATTATGCAGGCACGAGCTGGTATTAGAGAGGTTCATTTTTTCCCATTCAACCCTGTAGATAAGAGAACTGCTCTGACTTATATTGATTCTAATGATAACTGGCACCGAGTTAGCAAAGGTGCTCCAGAGCAGGTAAAGTTGTCTATCTTTGTATTCTTGATTGGTACAAATTTTTTTTTTTTTTCAAAAAATAATGATATGTATTTTTATCATTTATCCTTGTTTGAAACAGATTTTAAACCTTTGCAATTCCAGTGAAGTCGTCAGGAAACGAGTTCATGGAGTAATTGATAAGTTTGCTGAATGCGGACTCCGATCCCTGGGTGTTGCTAGACAGGTTTTCAAATGTTAACCTTCACTCATATTATGAATTATCAATATCAAAACTTGTTCTTTAAGCTTATTATTTAGCTTCTGATCCACAGAAAGTACCTGAGAGAACCAAAGAAAGTCCAGGAGAACCGTGGCAACTTGTTGGTTTGTTAGCTCTGTTTGATCCTCCAAGGCATGATAGTGCAGAAACCATCAGAAGGGCTTTGAACCTTGGAGTAAATGTCAAGATGATTACTGGTATGTGCAAAGTAAATATCACTGTATTTATAATTTCTATGATATACAAAGCATTTGAATGAGTCTGTAAATATAGGGGACCAACTGGCCATTGCCAAGGAAACTGGGCGGAGACTTGGTATGGGAACAAATATGTACCCTTCTTCTTCATTACTTAGTCAAGGTAGAGATAGATCAGCAGATACCCTTCCTGTGGATGAGTTGATTGAAAAGGCTGATGGATTTGCTGGTGTATTTCCAGGTGGGTTCTGCAACTTCCTTTTTCTTAAATAGTATAGCTTGCATTGCTAGATAATAAGAAATGATCCTGCTCTAATGATTGAAGAAATATCTATATGTTTGTGATGGCAAAGTTCTCCTATATATCCAGTGTCACACATTGCTTTCCTTAACGTTTTTTGCATATGGCAGAACACAAATATGAAATTGTAAAAAGGTTACAGGAGAGGAAACACATTTGTGGAATGACTGGAGATGGTGTAAATGATGCCCCTGCACTAAAGAAAGCTGATATTGGAATTGCTGTTGCTGATGCAACTGATGCAGCTAGGGGCGCTTCCGACATCGTCCTCACTGAACCGGGATTAAGTGTCATTATCAGTGCTGTACTGACTAGCAGGGCTATTTTTCAGAGGATGAAGAACTATACCGTTAGTTTATCATTTACATTATCCAATCATATTAGATTTACTTGATTATGTACATTCAACTTATCCCATTCATTGTTTTTGTGTAGATTTATGCAGTTTCCATCACCATTCGTATAGTGGTAAATACAATGAAAATAGAAAAAAATATTTAGTGTTATTATTAATCTATATCAACTGGAAACTTATAACTCCTTTTTTTTTTCCCTTTGCAGTTTGGTTTTATGTTGATTGCTTTGATTTGGAAGTTTGATTTCGCTCCATTCATGGTTTTAATTATAGCAATTCTAAACGATGGTATGGTTACCAAAAATGTTGATATCATGCACTTGTATTTTCTATGATTTTTATGCACCAGCAATTTAAGTTTTCTACCATTTTCTAGGAACAATCATGACCATTTCTAAGGATCGAGTTAAGCCTTCTCCTCTGCCGGACAGCTGGAAGTTGAAGGAAATTTTCGCTACTGGCATTGTGTTAGGAGGATACTTGGCACTGATGACAGTGATATTCTTCTGGATCGTGAGAGATACCGACTTTTTCTCGGTATGAATATACAACATCTAGATCATCCATTGGAAGTCTACCGCAGTTCTTGCAACATACATCTGTTATTCTGATCTAAGTCATGTCTGTATTCCAATTTCCTTATGCAGAACAAGTTTCATGTACAATCCCTGAGGAACAACGACGAGGCAATGATGGCAGCATTGTACCTACAAGTTAGTATCGTGAGTCAGGCCCTTATCTTCGTCACAAGGTCTCGAAGTTGGTCCTTTGTCGAACGTCCTGGACTGCTCTTAGTGAGTGCTTTCATAATTGCCCAGCTGGTAACTACTCATTTTCTGTTCAAACTATCAAACAAGTTATAACCTTATCCTCAGCATTTACTTCACACAGATGGTTAACATGAGAAGCACAAACACTTCAGTTTGAGTCACGTGTTCGTGTTGGATATGGTACTCTGACACTTATCGGACATGTATCAGATTCTTGTTAGCTCAATAGATGTATAATATGTCACACACTAGTTTACAAAAGGAATATGATCTGATACAAAGCATGTGTCAGCGCAATAAAGCGACATAAATAGTACAAAAATTTGTATATTTTAATAAACATGTCATTGTCGTTGTCACGTTCAGTGTCCTATATTTTTAGAAAATGACATGTCACCATATCCATATCGACGATTTCAATAATTCAATTGTTTGTGGTATACTTTCTGAGATGATAACTCCTCAAATCTACTTTGATAAGCAAGAAATTGTTTGTATATTACAGGTAGCAACATTAATAGCAGTGTATGCAAATTGGGAATTTGCAAGGATAAAAGGAGCCGGCTGGGGATGGGCTGGTGTGATCTGGCTCTATAGTTTGGTAACATATATCCCTCTTGATCTTCTCAAATTTGCCATTCGCTATGTTCACAGTGGAAGGGCCTGGAATAATCTTTTGCAAAATAAGGTACTTTTTTACTTTCTTTTTCCATTGTAATAATCATGAAACACATTCTCATTTCCCATTCATTTCTCTCTCTCTCTCTCTCATCATAGACTGCTTTCACAACAAAGAAAGATTATGGCAAAGAAGAGAGAGAAGCTCAGTGGGCTACCACCCAAAGGACCATCCATGGTCTTCAACCACCCCAACCCAACAACCTTACTTCTGATAGGGGTAACTACGGTGAGCTTTCGGAGATCGCCGAGCAAGCCCGACGTCGGGCTGAAATTGCAAGGTACTACCAAATTTTATTCCTCTTCCCAAAAGTGCTTTTAAGTGAAGTACTTGTGCATAGTATAGTGAACTTTTTGTAATCTTTGTACTTTTTCAGGCTCCGCGAGTTGCATACTCTTAAGGGTCGGGTCGAGTCGGTGGTGAAGTTGAAGGGATTGGACATCGACACGATTCACCAACATTATACCGTCTAACGAGCAGCTCGGAGTTTTCTCACATTTTTTGAAGAGAAGCTCATCAACATTTTTCCCTCCTTAGATTTAATGTTTCTTCCTTAGCGAATAATTGTAGCCATTGTTTTATCTTCTGCCAATGTAGAGGAATTTTTTTCCCTTTTAATTAATTGCTGTTTTTTTCTCTCTCTCTTTGTATATATCATTAACTGAGTACTACACATTCTTTTAACAAATAATAATTCTGTCAGCAACTTTCAACTGAATAGCTGGTTTTCTTTTTTGGCTGTCTCTTTATTCAGTGGCTGAGCACTAATAATTTAGGCCACTGCCTCCTGTTTTGTCCATTTGCTGTTCCTGCCAATTCTCTCTTCATTTTTTTATATTACTTCTCCATGTGATTTGCCGCTAGTTTTAAGTCCGAATCTTCTACCTACCACTACTAAAAATTTGACGTCTATTCATTTTAGTGAAAAAAAAATAAGATCTTACGATCTTTTCTTTTCCCTCCACGTTCTACTAATGAAATCTAAGTCGAGATTAGAATAATTTAAAAGTAAGGGAGAATGGGGAGAATAAAACTCTTTTGTTTGCCCACTTTGATGAATTCAGTTATTATTATATATGTGTTTGAAAAATTGGATCTTCTTTCCATCTACTCTTCATTCTCTTTTTTGACACTTTTACCCATTCTCATGAGTTGTAAGGCATAATTAAGACATTCCTCTTTGATTGGGCTGCTTCTGTGCCAATTATGCTTCTCTGTTGGAAGTGATACCTCTTCTTTTAAATATAAAAAATTAATAAGAAAAATAATTGTTAAAAGAATTCCTGGAATCTAAATAATAGTCCTCTTCGTCGGTTGGGGTGACGAAACAGGAAAAGAGAGAAAGTAAGAAAGAGAAGACAGACATATCTCGATCTGAATAAATGATGTTTTTCAACTACACTTGTTCTTTCCTGCAACAACAAAAGGTATCAAACCATATTTGACACGGCGAAAATGGAACAAACTATCTGAATACATATCGAGCTTTCTTTGAAATGAATTTTTCTTACCATTTATTAGTGGATGGTTAAAGAAAGAAGGATGATTTAGTTGATTGAAGAACAGTCATTTCTGATCTCTCCTTGGTTTCTAGTTTTTACCCCTACTCTCCCAAGCTTTGTCATGGCAATCACAAACGCCTCCTCAAAAGCTGAGTTGTTGGAAGCAAATTGGTTCACAGTTTTTCTTGACCTTGGATCACTGAACAACACTTGGTCTGAGGTGAACAGCCCTTTCCCCATCTGCAGGTTCTTGAAGTACACGTTGTCGAATGTGAACGACGATGTCGAGTCCATATCCACCGCGATTCTCTCATCTACGTTTCTCGGGCATTCCTTCTTCAGTTCGTTCACGTATCCAGAATTGAACGTCGGATCGATCCTGTTTTTGCTGTGGAAGTTGTATAGTCTGTTGGTGAAGTGTTTGCAGTGTGAGAATCCAATTGTATGTGCTCCTGTCAAACAACACAACACAACACAATTGGTCAACTTTTTTTCCTTTTCCATTTCTTGTTTCTTGCTTCTCGCTTCCTATTTCTTGTACCTGAGAGAGCAATCATGTCTGTTTGAGTAAGACCGTGTTTCTTAAACATGGCATTTAGTTGATCCAATTTAAAATCGGGTTGGGGAAGATGGTGTCGAACGCTCTTCCGTGTCGAGATCCGCCCGTCTCGCCTCCCCAACTCCACCGCGTAATTCGGCCCTCCCGTCTGCGAAAGACCAACAATTCCTTCCCTCTAATCTCAACTCAAAAGTGGAAAAAAAGACAAAGACAGACAAAAACAAAAACAATCCACACTTTTTACTCACCAAAACTACAACATCTCTAGTAGCCAAAGCCAAGATATCAGCACATGACACCTTGTTCTTACACCCCGGCACGCCATCAACAGCAGCCTTAGCTTTGATCACGGTGTCGAACCCATCCCCGGCGAGCGATAGATTATCGGCATTATCCTTCTCGGAAGTGTGGTTATTAGAATGCAGCAACACAGAAGCATCACACCCCTGTTTAAACAGAGCAAAAACAGTAAAAAACTGCCAAAAATTCATCAAAACAACACAAAAGAAAAAGAAAATTGGGAATAAGAAGCATTACTCTAACAAAACAATCATGGAAGAAGAGCCTTAAAGTGGCAGGGGCAGTCACAAAAGTCTGCTCAAATTTCTGCTTCACAGCCCCTCTAACTATGGACTCAACATTGGGACATGAGTTTTGGTAAAAGTTGAAGTGAAGCTTAGCAAAAGAAGAACTTGAGAGAAGAAGAAGAAGAAGAAGAAGAAAAGGGGAATTTTGGGAGTTCATTTTTTTGGTGAGATCACTGTTTGGAAAATGTAATGATTGTTGGAGGTTATATAATTTGGGGGAGGAGCCAAACGGAGGTCCCCCCATCAGCTTCTTCTCTTCCCATCTGTCCATCGAGGACTTTTCTTTTCTTTTTTTTTTCTTCCTTGTGAAAAAGTCTTTTACCCCCTCGTTTTTTGAGCTGTCACCATGGGCAGGTGATGGCGTAGTGGGCTTGTGGCCGGATGGGGATATCCTTCCCTAATTTGACTCCACGGGACTCGTAGTTGGGGCTTCCCTCTTTATTTGAGGATGAGTCTCGTAACATCGAGTTACAGTGTTGGGTGGTTGTTGACACCCTCGATTGTATGGATCAAACTAACGAAACCGCACGACATCGATTCGGGTTATAAAAAAAAAATGTTTTTGAGCTGTCAATAAATAATTTTTTCCGTATTTTCAAATATACATTTGGTAGCAGATTTGGAAAATGAATCTCAATTTTAAAATATTATTCTAGTTGTCATTTGAATGCATTGAAAACTTAGATGTGCTTTTAGAATTTTTACGTTTTGATCATACAATCTGAAAATTGGATTGATGTCTTAAATTTTTCTATGAATCCTTGAATTTTGCAAATTATTTATATGTTTTTGAGGTTTTACTTTTGTGTCTGTCAAGTCGGTGTGTTTTATTTTTCTCTCGAGTTTTTATCTCTATGTTTATTTAGTCTCGACTTTTTTAAATGTACAATTTTGGTCTAACATAATAAATCAATGATGTATGAATATAATGTAACTTGACTTTTCTCAATTGCTCTATTTAACCTAACATGATAAGTCCTACATGATCCTCATACTTTTCAAAATGTACTATTTATAGTCTCTCTCAAACCAGCTTGTAATTTTTTTATTATTGGAAAAAAAAAATTCCCAATCTCTCCAACCATTTTTTTTAATCAAATTGAAAAAAGAAAACTCCAAAATGAGTAAAAAAAAAAAAAAAAGAATACATCACTCCCTCCCCCCTCCCCATTGTAAGGCTTGTAAATTTTTTTAATAAAATTGAAAACAAAAAAAAACCTCTAAAATGAGTAAAAAGAGGAATCTCTCCCCATCTCTACAATAAAATTAAAAAATAACGCACCCTCGGTTGTTGACGCGGTGACAAGAGGGTTGAATGTTGACACCCAAGATCCAGATTCGAGCCTTGGTCTAGAAGTCAAAAAAATAAAAAATTTAAAAATTAACAAATTAAATTAAAAAAAAACAACTCCAAGATGAGAAGAAAAATGAATAGTTGGATCAAAATGACGCCGACAACATTAAAATCAGCTGTGGTTTTTTCATTGGTAGATCTTGTTTGTGCATTGCATGTGAGTTTAAACTTTAAAGCACTTTTTTTTCTCTTTTTTTTTCCAATTTTTTTTTTTAATTTGTACCTAATCAGTAATCACTATTGGCCATTGGGACAGCTCCAAAGGAAAATAGTTCCTAATTAATTCAAGTAAAGGAAAAGGGATTATTGGTGGGGCATTTTCAAAACTCACTCTTTTGGAATATAGGACAAAAAGAAAAGGAATCAATCTACATTGTGCCAAACTACTCCATTTATTAATTAATCTTATCACAATTAAAATTATTCATAATCTCAACTATATTTCACTCTTTATTAAATAATATCCCACTGAGCTTTGTGACATTTTTCTATTCTAAAGGTAGGTCTTATGTATGTCACTTTTACTTTTTAAATATTATTAAAATGGTTATATTAGGTTATCAATCTGTCCAGCTTGAGTATGACTGGAGTAGTGAGTATAGCTCAGGTGAATAAAATTTCTATGGTCGAATGTTCAAAGTTCTAATTTCTACCACACATTCATGTTGGTGTACGTGTTTTCCTTCCAAATAAGTTAATGTATGGTACCATTTTGTCTTTCATTTTTCTATTTCATATTTTGTTTTAGGTTAAATGATAAATTAAGCCGCCAAAGTGAGTATAGCTCAGCGGTAATTGACATATATTATCTTTAAGTTTTATGTTGTTTATTTAGAGCCGTTTAATAACTATTCGTTTTTTTTAATTATACATGATTTCTCGCATTGGCTTTGGCATGTTTTTTGCATTCTCTATAAATACAATTGAATTCTTTGCCAAATTCAAAAAGAAATGAAAAACTATATATATAGTTTTAGTTTCCAAAATTTGACTTGGATTTTGAAAACGTTAATTTATATATATATATATATATATAGATATAGATTTTGAAAACGTTAAAAAAAAATTAGATAACAAAACAAAGAAACACACGATGAAAGTAATGTTTCTGAATTTTAGAAAGTTTGAATTACGATCAAAAATTTAGATTGGTATTTTAATAATGTCTATTGTTCTTTATTTGTTGAATGAGTGTGAGTTCGAATTATGAATTTTAGGA
This sequence comes from Momordica charantia, assembly GCF_013281855.1. Lineage (NCBI taxonomy): Eukaryota > Viridiplantae > Streptophyta > Magnoliopsida > Cucurbitales > Cucurbitaceae > Momordica > Momordica charantia. The sequence goes on from NW_028275159.1 coordinate 4,053,158, forward strand.
TAGTAATAAGTGTCTTGTCCACTTCACCGATAATAAGATTAACAATAATTTGTTTGATTAACAATATCAACGAAACTAACATAAGCATAGTCCAATAATTAATTACCCATCCCTGAGATTTTAGTTCCGTAATTCTAATTTGTTGTATAAAAAAATAATATTACGAAAATGCTAGCGTGATATGTCTCTTGGATAACATAGTTGCAGTTGCCTAGTTGGCATAATGGGTTAACTAATAAATAATTCTTTTATATAATTGGAAATAAGAAAAAAGGTTGTCCCAAATGGGCCATTTAGTAAACCAGTTTGTTCTTTTTTTGTTGAGTGAAAAAAAGAAAAAAGAAAAAAAGGTAAATCAGTTTTCCGTCTCAGATAAGCCAATTTTGACCATTCATCCAGCCGACAATATCTCTAAAAAAGAGAGAAAAAAGAGGGAAAAAAAAGTGAAATGGGGACATTGGGCATTTGTAGCGAAGTTTTGAAAATGTTTCGATAAAAATATCAATATCAATATCCATAAATATTTTAAAAATATATATTTAAATTAATAAATAAGTATTTTATTATTTTTAAGGAAGTTTAAAATTCTTGTTATCAAATATCATTCGAAAATTTATGAGATTTTGATGATATTTTATTATTTTCTAATACTCATTGATTTTTTTATATGAAAATATTGATTCACTTCATATGTCAATATCAAATTTATAAACATATAAAAATATCCATAAAAAATTAATACTTTTCTGTACGTGAATATAAATTCAAAGTCAAATTTTTTTTTAAGAACAACTTTGACTGAAAATTGAATTCTTAAGTTTGATTTGTATTTAGTTTGTGGGTGTGACACATTTTTCTTTTTTCAATCTACAACTTTTAAACAAAGACACTGATGTTTGACTCGGCAGGTTCGTCAAAGGTTAATTTGGGTATTTCATTGAAAGGGATGACCTTGTAGGGCTATTTTTGTAATTACTGCAAAATATGGCTATTTTTGCAATTTCTGCTATTCTTACTAATGGCCCATTTCGATGCCGAAAATGAAATAAAATCAACTTAAATGGGCTTCTCTTTGGGTCTCGTTTGTATGCCAAAGTGGGCTCAATTTTCAGCCCTCACTTTGGTTTGATAATTTGAGGCCCATATTATCTAATTGGGCCGATCGTTCCGGTTTTCTAATTTGAATGTTCAACATAACCCTTCCAATTTGGGCCTCGCTCGTTATTTTCAACTTCACTTTGGAAGTATACTTCATTAAATCATGTTTATTCCATGCAATTTAACAATAATAATTTTGTTAGTTTTCATCTTTAAATGTTTCAAAGAAGTTATTAATTTTATTCTTTTTTATATATATACTTTAAAAAAGCTTATAAATTTTTATCTAAAATTAAAAAGTAATAAAAAAATTTCTGAAATTTATAAAAAATGTGTGAAACAATTATTATAACTGTTTTTTTAATCCTTATATTTTATCTCTCTAAATTATTTCGTGTTTTTCTCTTTAATATTATAACTTAAATGAAGTCAAATTAAAGATCGAACTCAATCTTAATATGGATGAAATTTGAATACAAGATGTGGAGATGAGGGATTGAACTCACAACTTCTTAGTTGAAAATATATACCAATTATCGCTGAGCTATACTCGTTTGGGCAAATATTTCTAATCTTATTAATATATATTTAGCTTAATTGATTTTGATGCTGCAAGTGTATATATTTTTTCCTTTGCAAGAGAAAAAAAATTAAAGCCAAAGAAAACAAGCTGTTATGTTATATGTATCAAGTTACTTTTATGTTAGTTAGAAGTTAATGAATTTTTTATGAAAAAATAATTTAATTAATTTTACGAGAAAATTTTAATTACCATAACATGATAATTAGTCAATGACCCTTAGTAAATAAAAAACGTAAAATGTACTACTACTTCTATTCTTTGTCAGTTTTTTCTATTTTTCATTCTAATAATATCTTAACATCGAATCTAATTAAATGGAAAAAGCAAAGATGAGAATATTCTAAATCGTTTTTTTTTATATTAGGTTTTGAAATTAGAGTATTATACACCTCGAAGAAATTCATTGTCTAGGGAAGGTGGAGTGATTTCAAAAGAGTTTTCAATTTTCATATTTCAAATGTCGGTTTTCGAATCAAATCAAATGGTATTTTCCATTTGCTGTCACTCAACAACAACAAATCTCAGTTGAACGAGACTATTGTTTGATCATTGAGTTGTCCTTAAAAGAAGTAGAAAATAGAGCCAACTGAAATCGACTACTTGATTTAAGTAAAATAAAAAAACCAAAATTAAAACAAAATCAAACTAATTGAAACCAGCAAAATGAATATCCAAATGACCACCAAAACATGAAAGAGAGTGAAATAATGAAGAAGAAATAAACTACCAAATTGGGACAGTTTCTTTTGTCCCCTGTAACACCCACAAGTCAAGGTAGTTATTATGGTTGAGATGGGTGCTTAATTAATAAAACATAAATCTTTCAACTAAACAACTATGAAAAATTAAACTAAATAAAATTCATAAAAAAATATTTTTTTTCAGTCCTATTGCATTTAAAAGAAAACAAACATAACCCAGGCAATGGAATGAATCCATCAAATAAATTTCTTTTCGTTTAACCTGCGGAGATGAATATTCGAATTTCTAATTTTTTTTCTTAATAGTTGAAAATACATACTTTGATATGTTTAGGTCGACAATTTTAAAACTATATATTAAAAAATTAAAAAATTACTTGTATTTGAAATAATCACATGTCCTATCGTATTTAATGATATTTTATATATTTTTCTCTTCATAATAATGTAAAAAATATATTTCTCATTATTGTAGTGAAATATATTTGTGTTGCATTAATTATAAATTTTAGACCGTTTATTTCTAAATTTAATATCATATTTGATATATTATATACATGACTTTAAATATAAATCAAGACGGTACTACTGAAGCTGTATACAAAATAGTTTACCGATAAATATAAATTGTATTTTTTACTACAAATTTATAAAACAAAATAAAACATGAAGGAATAAGAAAGAAAAGAAAACTAACACAAATTAGTCTTGGTATAACGAGTGGATATTTTTATTTTAATATTCCCCATTTCGTGTAACTAAAATTTTATTTTTCAAATTACAAAATAATTAAAGACGACATTTTATCTTCTCCTTAACTTTCATAGTGGAATTTTAAAATTGAAATAGTTTATATAATTAAATGCTACAAATACACATAATAATTAATTATCCAAATGATTTTATATTATATTTTAAAATAAAAACTGTGTTCATAAAATTTAGCATTTCCTCCCGGCGTTCGGACGGAGACCCAAAAGGAGGGAGAAACAAAACTAACAACAAAATAATGAAATAATAAGGTTAAATTATAAAAATTATCCTTGAAAACGTCATTATCTTGAAGAGTTTCAGTACTATTCTTGACATGTCATAAACGTATAAAAAAAGCGAACATTTTTTAATATTTAAATGAAACGAGGTAACACATAATCATAAGAAACATGTACTTAAAAGTTGTTAAATCAAACACTGTCATCATCTACATCGACATATTGTGTCATATCATCTTTATGCCACGTCGTTTTAAAATATTAACAAATATTTGTTTAAAGAGAATATTTTTTAAATATCTACGAAAGGTCAAAGGACAATATCGAAACTTTCGAAGTGGTATTTTTCACATGTAATTTAAGCAAAATAGAGGGAGAGTTTCAAAAATTGGGAAAATAGAAAAAAGGAAAAAAAAGAAAGGAAAAGAAAAGACCGAGAGAGGCAAGAAGGCGAAGATTGGGACCCCACCCAGAGGCAGTGACTGAAGTTTGGTTTTTGGCTGCAAATTTCAATTTCTTCCCAACTTTTTTTCGTTGAGGTCAGAGCTTCAAACAATCTCTAAACCCCTTCAATGTTTGGATTCTTCTAAGCTTCGTGTTTCTGCTTCATTGCGCCATCGTTTTCTTCTTCATTCTTCCCCCAACTTCGCTTTCTCTTCCTCCACCTCACTGATCTCCATCATTCTACTTCCAATTCCCTACTTTGAACTTCACAGCTCGCTAATTCCGCCTAACAGACGAGGGTTTTCTCTTATTGCTGCTCTGCTGCAATTCGCCGTTCAAGGTAGGTGTTTTTGGCACCGGGTTTTTTGTTTTTTTTTTGTTTTTTTCCCCTTTTTCTGAAATTCCAAGTTAGGGCTTTGATTTTGCGCGATGATCGATTGGAGGGTATGAGCTCGATTTTTCTGTTGTTTCTTTGAGGGGTTTAGTCAGTTTAGCTGGTTTGATCTCTAGGGTTTTGGTTTTGGGAGTATAGATCTGAGTTTGCATTCTAATGCTTCTTGGGTCTGTTCATACGGAATCGTTCGAAATTAAATGTTACTCAGTCGTTGCTGGAATTATGATTTCAGGCTTCTATAAAACCCTTGGTTGGTGCTCCTACTATTTATTCTCAAATGATTTGTCCTGAATGACGTGGAAGTATAAATTCTGGGGGATTTTGAATTGGTACACTACCACAATTCAGCTTCAATTCGAGTAACTGGGGTTTGGAGCTACAGTTTACAGTGTATGAACCGGCCTCTGGAGAAATGCAACCTCAGCACAGCTCCAGAATTGATTTAGGCGACTTGAAAGCTCAGATAGTTAAAAAACTTGGAAATGACAAGTCAAAGCGCTACTTCTTCTACTTGAATAGATTCTTGGGTCAGAAGCTGGGCAAGGTTGAATTTGATAAGTTGTGCGTCCGTGTGCTTGGAAGGGAAAATATTCAGCTCCACAATCAATTAATAAGGTCAATTTTGAAGAATGCATGTGTAGCCAAGACCCCACCACCAATAAATGTGTCAGGACATGCCCAATCTGTGCTACAAGCTTCAAACAATTCTCCTTGCAGGGAAGATGGTCCTGAACAAACTGGATCTGCTTTTCCAAATCAGAATCAGACTGTACCAATTTGGTCAAATGGAGTTCTGCCAGCATCCCCACGGAAGGGTAGGTCTCTCTTGCGTGATCGAAAGTTTAGGGATAGGCCAAGTCCACTTGGACCAAACGGAAAGGTCACATGTCTTTCATATCCATCAACTGGTACCGAAGATAGTGGCAGCAAAGTTATTACAGAGAATGGTAACGTAACCTTGTGTGACTATCAGAGACCAGTACAGCATCTCCAAGCAGTAGCCGAGCTACCTGAGAATGACATAGAGGGAGCAGTTCAGCGGCCATCAGAAAAACCAAGGATACATCCAACAGAAGCAGCTATTCTTGAAGATGGAGAAGAGGTGGAACAGTCGGATCCCTTAAGCTTCCTGAGAGGTCCTCTGCTTCCACCTCTTGGCATTCCATTTTGTTCGGCTAGTGTAGGTGGGGCACGCAGAGCCTTACCAATTGGCAATAGTGGTGATTTTTCAAGTTGTTATGACAGTATTGGACTGTCTGATACAGAGACAGTGAGAAAGCGCATGGAGCAAATTGCAACTGCACAAGGGCTTGAAGGCGTCTCCATGGAATGTTCTAACATCCTGAATAGTACTCTGGATTTGTACCTGAAGCAATTGATAAAGTCTTGCCTTGAGTTAGTGAGATCAAGGTCTACACTTGAGCATACGGGCCACCCAATACAGAAGCAACAGAATCAAGGGAAGGTAATAAATGGTATGTGGCCTAGTAACCACCTACGTGTACAGAATAGCAGCAATGGACGACCCGAAGTTTTGCAGGAAAAGAGTTTAGACTGCTCAGTGTCATTGCTTGATTTCAAAGTTGCTATGGAGCTCAATCCGAAGCAGCTTGGGGAAGATTGGCCTTTGCTGTTGGAGAAAATTTGTATGCGTACCTTTGAGGAATAAGCAATTGGAAAGGTTTCTTAGTCCTGCAGCCATCCTTTTTGGCTAGTCTGTTCTGATCCAAAGGGCTATAAAGTTTACCTGGGGGGTATCTCCCCATTCTGCCCTTCTTTCTGGGGTACACTTGATTGCTCCCAATGGGTTCAGGCTCCAAGTTTCCAAGCTAGAATACTGTAACACTATTGCCTGTTCCACTGAAGAAGTTAAATTAATTCAGTTAAGCAAGGAAAGCTTTCAGCCAGAATGCCCATAAAAGGTTGTTCTGTTGCATTTTTAGCATTCATGTTGGCCCCCATTTGCCACTACCATGTAACTTAGCCTTTTCATGTAACTTATTTTTGAGAGAATCAAAAAAGTTTTGCAGGGATACTGTTATTTAGTTTGGTGAAAGGTGAATCACCTGGGTGAGAACTTCGGGTGCTCTGTATGTATCTTTAGAATCTGAGAATTTATTGGAATTTCAATATCAATAACAAATTAACATCCATTTCAATGGCGCTTTGTAGTTTTGTTCTCATGTTCATCTATATAATAATTCAATATCTAATCATGTTGCTCTTGTCTTCTAACTTAAATTAGTTATTCTAGACCCCACCTTCATGATGTGAATAATGGCAGCTGCTCCTCTAGATAAATGTGAATTGTAGGTGTCTCAGAAGTTCAAGTCTCATGACCATAGGTCTCTGCAACCAGATATCCAGCTTACTACAAGAATAGATAAATGCTCTACAACTGCCATGGCCATATGGAAGCAGCAAATTCTCGTTAAAAGGTAACGCCATGATAGAACTTTGAAGTAGACAAGACCGGTATCTGCTCTTTTGTGAAATAGCATTTTTCCAATTCCACTCAGCTAATTTGAACTTATATGTGCTGGAATGTATAGAAGATGATTTGGCTTACAGAACATATTTGCATTTACAATACTATCGAGCAGTGTCAGGAAAAGCTTGACCTGGTCTTGTGATGTCTGCTGTCTTATCATGAGCGCCTTTCCATCGTCATATAATCTTTTCAGTTTTCTTCTGAGAAGTTGCCCAGAATTTTCTTATGATGTTGTTTGCTTGTTAGTAAAATCTTTTCTTCATTTCTGGCTGAACATGTATAAAGTCATATTATGAAGTAACTATTTCTTATGCTGAATGCAATAAGTTTCTGTTTCTGAGTCTGTAATGCATATGAAGGATAACACAGAATCTTCTTTACATATCATGAAACAAGCTCTATTTTGGCCTCCATATTGGGGTTTTATTGCAGATGCATATGGTAAAGTTGGTTTTGGGCAAAATTCTTAACAAGGGATAGTTCAAATTTATTACAAAATAGATGATTTTACTTTGGAATGTACATTATTTTTAAAGACAGTCTTGTTCTATCCTCTCATTTAATTTATATCTTGTTACATCAAATTTCTATAACCCTGCCTGAATGATCCAAGATTTGTGATAATATGTTGAAAACTTGGATTCCGTGGGCTTGAAGATGATCAAACTGAAGTTTTTTTGTTCCTTGCAGTACACACCCCTACACTACAGTGGCATGCTTATCTTAAAGGTAAGCAGAAATCTTTGAAAATTTGCTTTCTGAATTCCCATTTTTATGTAGTGTTTGCTTTTGGTCCTCAGAATGATTTTGTTGGCTTCTGCAGCAAAATTTTGGTTCAATTTTCACTCACAGTTGCCCGAAGGAGTAAGAAATTACTGTAACCAAATATAATGTTTTAATTGTACTAGACATAGAACTTTTCTTCAAAATTACTGCTCTAGATTGTCTGTTCTATTTCTGTAAGTCATATGTTAAACAATGGTTGTGATATGTTCTTGCTTTGTTCATTATCCAAAATGAGCCTAATGGGCTGAATTGGATGCTGGATGGAGCCTTTGTAATAAACCCAAATTTCTTTTTGTCCCTTTTACGAAATTCATTCAATGAAAATGATCCAAAATGGATAAGTAATTGTACAATTTAGATATCAAGTTAGGCTATCAATAGGGAATGATCTATAAATGATTTCATATGATACAGTCATTCAAATCCAAAGGTAAACTAATATATCGATCTATAATATTATAACAAACCCATTGGAGACTAGAAATCCATGTATGAAATCGAATTAGTTGAACTGATTTATAAGAATAATGCAAGTATAACGAATCAGAGACCAATCAAAATCCTGTCCGAAAACAAACAGAAAAAAAAGACCAGCTTTGATTTCCAAACACATAAATTTCCATTCACAGTTCAATTGAGAGTTGAGACAGATCAAGTGATGGAGTCTGTAGATCAAATTGAGGTGAAACAGATGAATTTTGTACAAACAAACATAAAGAAGTTGCAGATAAAGAGATTCCTAATCTGCTTTTAACTTTGATTTATTTGGTTCTATATCATTTGAAAGGGTGAAGCTGATGTGCTGATGTTTTGCAAATAGGACACCAGTTCTTCAACCTCAGCCACTGTTGTATGCATTTTACATGATATTTGTGCTCACAATGCAGTCTCCCAACTTCATCTCCACTCACATATTCTTCCTGCAAAAAATGAAAAAAGTTTTCTTTTTGACACAAAGATTTAAATTATTATTGCCAAACCAAAAAACGTAGTCCAATTTCAATCAGAGATAACATCAAAGTCTAGTAGATTTTTGAGTTAACAAACAAAGAGGTGAAGATTTGAACCACCGTCCATTAGAAAGGTAAATAATGTCTTGACTAGTTGAGTTAAGTTGAGGTCAGCGAAGTGAATAGATTAAGACGTAATACATTCATCGAGAAGTCAGTAAAAATCAATTCCCAAAAAAAAAAGTAAAAGTCAACGACCACGTAAACAAGCTGCTTCTTGTTCCAGCCATGATCAAAGTTAATAGGCAACAAAGCTATAATGTGAATTTCTTAGACCTTTCTTGGACTGAATTATGTATGTGCCACCTGACCTATGTGCAATTCACTTGATCAGTTTTTACCTCACTTTCATGTTTGCGCTCTTTCAATCTAGACACAAAATCTGTCATCCCGGTGTTAAAATCTACAGCATTAATAGTTGTGAAGAAAGGGTCAGGAAGGGAACCTGACAAATACAACATTTGACATCGCTCAAATCCTCGACAGAACTCGTGAGCTCTCCTCCTTGAGGTTTGGACTGGAAGATGCTTCTGTTAAGGCATTCTGTCAATGCTTCTTCAGACAGTGCTGTGCTCACTGTCCCCATTCTCTCTTCTAAATCTAGAAGTTCCTGTTAAAAAGCGGAAGAAAGAATAGGAGTGAAATTACTGCAGAGGAAATGCCACTCCCAAAATTGTATTCAGCAAAACCATTTCATGGAATAAAATGATAACTGTAGCTGTAAGCATTAAATAAATCGAACAGTCCACCAAGAAACTGATAACTATGACAAGAAATTGCATAAGATTTGCAGAAGCCTTCCAACTGACTTTTACTTTCAAAAGGTAAGTACCAACCTCATACGTCATGTTATCAATGTCCAGCCTCATGTCTCTATGCTGATCATGGATGTTTAGGCTACTAAGGAACAAACTTGTCTCGAGAAGAATAGCTTGCTGCAAGACAAAATGAAGATACCTGTCAGCAGCTCGTTTTTTAATGAAATAAGAAACCGAAAAGGAAAAGGAATACACACCTCGTAAGTTAACTCCTCCTCCTGTTCAATTCTCTCCAACGCCAATAGTACCTGAAAATTGTATAATAATTAAGTGACAACTGAAGATCTCTTTCCCAGGGGGCCAGGACCATGAAAATAAGACGCAGGGTTTTAAGAAGACAGATACCTCTGCAATGCCATCAAGGTTGCGGCATCGAAAACTGTTCAGATTTGTCGAAGTGCTCGAAATACCACCTTCTGCAGCAGTGGTTTGTCCAATGTCAAGTAGACTTTGACTATAATCCTCATGTTCAGGGTAAGTCATGTGGTGCCTGGAGTGTGATTCTGAACGACTTTGAAGTGAGCTAGAAGTATGCGAGGAACCAGAGATGTTGGATTGAGGCATCCATGAAGTCATCAGTGAATCCTGCAACGACCGATCACCACTAATTCCTTGATAAGAATGGCTCGCCCCATCACATGCACTTGCCAAACTTCGAGTTCCAAGTGAGGAAAGAACATTTTGTCTGTGAAACATGTTTCGACCTTGTCTTTGATCAGAAATAGAGATGCCACGACGGTAACCACAATTCTGTCCACAGGAAGTGCCACTCACCTTCTTTCCTCTAGAACTGGAACTATTCTCACCATCATAAATCATCTTCTTTGTTACATTCTTCCTTCTCACAAGGTTTTGCTCTTTCGAAGAACTATCTGGTGGAATTATCTCAGATACTGAATTACATTCGAGGTTTCTCGAAACGTATCTACTGGTACCACCATTTAATGCCTGGCAAAGACTTCTAGATCGCATTGATGTAGAAGTATCTTGATTGTCCACTCCATATCTTTGAATTGAGTTTCTCCTAGATTTAGTGTTGGAATCCGTACTGCTGCTTCCCCTTTCCATCAATATGGCATCAGCAGGCACCGAACTTTCAGATTTTACATGAAGCACTGTGTGGAACATTCCAGGAGGTGAGATGAATTCCAGTTCTTCCAACTCATCCTGAATGCTACCATCTTCAGATGAATCTGTTTCAAGCTTAGACGAAAGCTTTCCAAATGGATCTGGAAAGGATTTCCTGAAATTTCTGATTGAAGAACTCCTTGAGGAACTTCCAACAATTTCTTTGCCACTTGAGCTGCGGAATGGTCTTTTTGAGCTGGCTTTACTTGAACAGCCAACTTCTGCACCACTACTGGAGCATATCCTGCCAGTACAGCCAAGTCGGCTGCCATGATTACTATGATCCCTGTTCTTCATGTTATCCCTCAAAACTACACCAGGTCCCTTTCTACTAACAATTCCCACGTGAACTCTTCTACTGGAATACTCATCCATCAAAAACTATTTGCAGCCTACAAACCTTCAATCTGCACGATTAAGGAACATGTGAGGAGTTACTCTAAGTGGAAAAACTTCTAGTAGACCAATGGTCAATCGGTATGCCAATTAGAAACTAAAGAATAAAAGAAGAAAAAGAAAAAAAAGAACAGAACAGGAAAAACAGGAAAAACAGGGAAAAAAAAATATAGGGATAACATAATACAGGGACTAATAAAAATAGACTGCAGTAAGGATACCCAAACGTGGAGGTAAAAGAGGATGACTGATGAAACCACAAATTCACATCCAAAAAATTTTGTGGAGACAGATGAAAATTACAAAAATATCTTCAGCACTGAACCAAACAGCTGATGGCAAAACTTAGAAATTTGCCGACTCATAGCCTTAACTGCAAGAGGGGCTTTTCCTCTTGCACTTAATCAGAACTTCACCCATGATTATACGTATATATATTAGAACCCTTCCATCCAATCATGTTCTTACACTTTGACCTGAGGGTAAGAAAGTAGTGATTACCTGAGGTGAGTATCGCTTTGTCACGTAATTTTGAAGAGGCTCTTCTTTGTCTTCCTTCTTCCCCTTTTTGTTCAACGATGTCGACTCAACCTAGAACAATGTTTTCATGATTGTGAATTGAATTCTTTTGATGTCAAACAAACATAAACAAGATGCACTAAATAAAGTAGTAAGGTCCAAAAGCAAGCTAAATACATATATGATCGTGGTTAATTGAACTTCAGGAAATCAACATTTTAACTGGTCCTACACTCCTACTGTACTTCTGTCACAATCTTGAACTGCTGGCTTTTGGAATTATTGAGTAAGAAAGAATAATTAGTTAATTAACACTAGAACATTGAATATAACAATATAACATGAATATTGGATAATACTAACTCAAAGAAAATAAGCAATCAAAATACTACCCAAAAAAATGGGAAGAAACCCCAAAATCATTCAGGACAACAGATTGAAAGGGACGTAAACTTCAATGCCTAAGACCCAAAATTATGGAATTGCTTCCAATTAATAATTCAAAAAGGAAACCAAATCTCTGGTCCTCGCGTAACCTTTCTGAAAAAAGACCATTAATAGGATAGAACAAAAGAATCCAAAGGACATATGCTATAATCCATCTTCATAGAAGGTGGATCTCAATGCATTTTCCAAGACCTCACTGTTGCTCGATTACGTCTACACAATGTTCCTGTTCCAGAGCTAAAGCCCTGAATAGCAATCCGGTTACAATGTATCTCAAATTCTCAAGCAACTAAACCGGAAGAGCTACGATGGAAAAGTTAGAAACTGAACAAATCGAACAAAAAGAAATTGCCAAAAATCATTCGGATCTTTCATAGATGGCTTCTAAAAGAGAATGAAGAGAAAGCAGAGTCCATTCGTAAAGACACCAAAGAACTTCAAAAAAGTCGGAAAGCTTTAGACACCCCAACCTGCTTGAACACTAGAAGAAACCGAAAGAAGAACAGAAGAACGGCAACACCGAGCTTCAAGTCCACCGCATCTTCACCTTCCTCTGGAAAATTATAGACAAAAGAACGAATGATGAACTATTTGAAGACACTTTCTTCAATATCTCCTCCGAGCAACAATGGCGGCCATAGAAAGATCGAAAGGGAGGGAAGATCCAAGACGGAAAAGATGAAGAGATTTTGTGCGTATAAATATACTGAGAGATTCTTTTCTTAGAAGCTGAACTGAAGACTCAAAGAATGGTGGCGTCCTGCAGCAGCAAGAAGAAGGAAATGGCGGCTTCTGCGATATCGGCCGTTGGATCGGGGTGTTCTGTATGGTTGATGATCGACGGCTGAGGATCACTTTCAAGTTTCAACCCATCGTTTCATTACCCGATTTCACTATGGTGTCAGTGCCAGATGAATTATTGAAAGATTTTAAAGATAGTGTACGAAATGAAAATATTTTTGTCAGCTCCGCTCCGCGGGCATAAGCGTAATTATGCCGCCCTCACTAATGGGCCCTCAGCGGCCCATTTAGTGAGTGGTCTAGTTTGGTAAGAAACTATGGCTATCGCAGTACTGGGCCCGCTATCGCTTTCCTTGTGGGCCCGATTTTGTCTTTCCACTTTAGTTTTCTTTCTTAAAATAATTAACTCTTTTTATTATTATTTTTTTTGGTAAAGTTAAAATCATTAACTCTGGTTAATGATAATAATGAAATAAAAATTGGAGCGAAGTGACTTTAAGTGGACAGTGGACTAAAAATTTCACAATAAGAAAAAAACATAAGTTCTAACCAACAACATAGTTTAGTTCTATAATTATAATGGAAGCATCATTTTTCAAAAGGATTATTCTTATTCGATAAGTCATTTATAAAATAAATGGAAATCAAATCAATATTAAAAAAGTATAACATGTAAACTTTGGTCAAATATAGCTACTTTTACAGATAAATAACCATACTTTATTATCATTTCAAAGCATTTATATTATCGTTCAAATAAGTTTCAAAATCTTTTTTTTTTTCTTTTTGTGTAATGGTCCACTTAGGCATGATTTATCACCTAATATTTGGAGAGGGAAAGGATTAGGAGAGGAAAGATTTTCAATAAACTTCTCAATACACTAATCTTTTGCCACTATTCTTGAAAAGTGATGCATAATAATAATGGCTATCAACACCAAGCTTAACTCTGTCCATTGATATTTAAGCTACTTTCAAATTTGGTAGTTATCTCATTAATATCTCACCTAATCTTCTTTCCTATTTTATGAAATTTAAATGATTTATAAAACTTTTACATATTTCATATTAAAGATTTAAATTTGTGATTTCTTTTTCATGGGTCTTTCATAATCTTGCTAAAAGAATTGCTTTGATCTTCATCGAGTTATTTGCTCGAAAAATATGATACGGTTTAAAGTTGAATGGAAAAAGTGTTGAGTGTGGACGACCAAAATTCTCTCTCAAGTGTGAACAATATGGCCTGCAAGTGGACCTAAACGAAAGACTAAAAGAAAGCACTTTTAACCAAAAGAAAGTGAGAAAAAAAAAAGCACTTATAACCAAATGAAGGGAAAAAGAAAAGCCATCACTCCTACAATACAACTATTCCCAATATGGGGATTAGTTCTTGAAACCAAATAACTAGAAGGTGAAAGACTTGTTTCATTTTCAGATTTTTCAAGAGATAAAACCAAGTTGGAGTTTATAATTTATATGAAACCTGAGGCTATTACGACGAGAAGCTCCAAAAACACGACACTTGCAAAAATCTTTGATGGAATAAAAGGAACTCAAATGCCTCAATTTTTCCAAGAGACTGACAATAAGAGAAACGAGATTTTGATAAAACGGTGCTTTTGATTGAGATCTAAAGCCAGCATTGGCAAATCCAGTGGCCATGGATGATGAGAAGCACCTGAAATATGACACTTTGGAAAATATTTAATTGAGATGGAGTTGAATATCTCGTACCAAAGACGATGGAGATTCGGGTTTGGAAAAAGGGACATATCAATGGGGTTTTACCTCTCAACTTCTCGATCTTTTCCTTTCAAATGAGCCACATTTCGGTGTCCATCCTGTGGTATGGGATTTACTGCGGATACTCAAAAGTCGAAGAAACGAAATAGTATTGATTGTAGAAACTAATTAGAAACATAACCAAAAAATTTTAAAGTTCCAGAAATAAGCACGATGCACAAAGCTACATTACTAAATCTAGAGATATGCATAAAGACATTATTTGCTATGATATAAAATCAAAGATAGAACTAGTGAGATGTTAGAAATCTCTTATGACATTCAATTGAGTGTTATTTTCACCTGTTACGTGGGTTGTTTGGCTGGGGTGGCAAGGGAAGGGGAGAAACAAACCCATACAATTTCTCAGCAGTAAAAACGCCGACAGCCCTCAAACTCGAGCCATCATATGTACTAAACTTGCTATGTCTTACAACAATAACCATTTTGTACCTCTTTTGTAGAATTAGATTCGCGACGTGTCCAATGGATGTTGTAGTAGTTACACTAGGAGGAGGGCTTCTCATAATCTTCCAAAGGGGAGCATCCAACTGCGCCATAAACAAATATTTACACTTTTTCTGAACATTCACAATCATTCAGCTAAATGACAGTCCTGTACCATATTTACTTGTGGGTACTTCATAGACTGCCAGGAATTCGTATGATGTAATATATGGTATCAAGTATGACAAAAAATTTATAAATAGCACATGGTTACAGCAACTATATTATAAAAAATAATAATAATAAGATAAATAGATAAATAAGCAAAAACAAAACTAGAAAGCAGCCATGTCTAACAAAGCTTGGATTTCTTTATCATTGAAGGATTTAGGTAAAGGATTCAGATTTTCAAAACTAAACTACACTGGTTTTGTACGGAAGTACCAAGGAGGAGTGGAGAAATGTCTGGACTAAAGGCTCGACGACAACTCTCTTACACATTCGATCTGACGTCTCTTAAACGTGGCTGGCCCTCCAGTAATTCCTGAACGACTATGTTTTAATTCTTATAGAGATCATTGTTGTTTTGTAGCTAGCTCTTTATTGGGGTAAATTCTACCCATCTTTCAAATCTTGTAGTCCTACTTCCTTCTCTTTCCTCCCATTTCATAATTTCATATTTCCTAATGGTCTTTTTACCAAAATAATAGTTATTATTATTCCTTAAGCAGCCCATCTTATTCAATTAAGCACTGGTCGGATTACTTACCAGTGTTTTAAGATTTTATTTCAAACAATCGAGAATATTTCTACCATTCAATTTACATAATTTCGTCTGCAAGATTAAGTTCATAGTAAAATAAAATCTGTGGATATATAGAAAATCTTATCTACATTTTGAACTATGATGTCACTAGTAGCAATTGGAAAGAAAGCTTCTAACTCACCTCAGTACAGTCTTCACGGTGCAATAATCCAGTGCATCTGCCCCATTCGTCTACGATGGGCACAACTGATTTGTCAAAGAAATGCATCACCACTTCCTTCAACTGCATGCTGCCATTTAAAGGCTCAACTGCTTTAAATGGCATCATAACACTCTCAATAGGTGCACTAGGATTTACCTGAAAAGAATGTGTAAAATTGAACTTAAGAAAATACGTTTATATGATCAAATAATTAACTTAAACCTATGATGATTACAGCAGATACCTAGACTTGAAATTTCTAAAACATGGTTACCCTTTCCTATAAAGCTAGAAATTTCATAACAAAAACCATCCCGTCGCTATCACTGTACTTACACCCTCCAAAACTTAAAAGTAAACAGCTGAACGCTTCCGCTCAAGTATTTATGATGTCCAGAGTTAAGTATGCAGACGCCTATGTTAGGCACAGACACATTAACCAATTTCTTTGACATCTTTAAGACATAAAATAATCTGGTCAATTGTAAGCAGAGAGAATTTAAACCCGAGGAAATATGCAAGGACTGAAGAATGATTTGGTGAATCCTAGCAATGCTTCTATGCGAAGAGCAACCTGCATTGGCAGAAACATAGAAAGTCAGAAATGTCCTTGATTGGGTAACGACATGTTCAACAAGTTGTAGGAAAATGAACCAGTTTCATGATAGACACCAGAACTTATAAGTTTAGTTGCGTAGAAAGCAAGAAAAGGGTCAAAGTGTTTCAAGTCTTGAACTGTTTGGAAGCAAAATTCTCATGGTCGGACGTTTTGAACATTCTTAGGATTATAATGTAGTATTATAATTCTTCTGAATTCTAGGACAGCAGATAATCATCCAGAGTCATGTCTGCCAAGAAGCTAATATCCCTATGAGAGTCAAAATGGTCTAAAATGGAATATGATTTTGAAGAACTCAGCAAACAAAAAAGTCATTAGGAATTATTTTGCTTTTGTTTAATAGTAAGACCGATTAAATATCCTGAGCCAGACCCCTATAAGTCTGTCAGAATACTCTTAAGGCCTGTTCATCCGTATAACCAACGAAACATGACAAAACAGAACCAGCATAAAGTTTTTAATATATTTTTTGAACATAAAAAGAAATCTTAAAAATCATGAAAGTGCAATAAAAACTGAACTGAGAATCTCTCCATCCATTTAAAATGGAAGTAGAGGCTGAAAAGTTGCGAAACCTTTCCCTTAAACAATTAAGGAAAGTAGGATAGATATACATACACTGCCTCCTCGACTTGTCCATGAGATTCCCTTCCATATCTTAATAATTGTTGACAGTTTCTCTATTGCCACGTCAATCTGCATTGCAAAGATTTTATCAAATGTACTGCACACAAACCAACCCGGACAAGTCCATGAAAATAAGATTTTTGCTTCCAGGTGGCTTTTGACAACTTACTACTTAAAATCTTTCCAAGTACATAAGACTACAAAATACTTAATCTTTTGCCACTCAGAAGTCAGACCCTCATCGTGGCACAAGCTAGAGTAAATTAGACAAACTGATATTTTGTTAACTCATTAACTTATATAATAATATGACAATCAACTCCAACCATCTCTCTCAACTCAGGGTGTACTTGTTGGGTCTAACATATAAAGACTGCAAACCTTTAACATTAAAAGGAGGAAAGGAACGGTAAGCCATATGTTTTCCAGAAACATTGTTAAATCTTAGACTTAAATGGAAAAAGTACCTGATTGTCGTTTAAAGCTGCCTCCATGAGAAGATGGTCTGCTTCTTCTTGAAATCCAGGAAAAATAGTTCCGGAAGAGTCCAGCCACATGCGTCTATGCAAACATTTGACCATCCGATAATCGCCTCTACTAGAAAGAACCCTCATAAGAGAGAGATAAAGATGTGGCTTTGGCCGAAAGTCTGAATTCCATCCAGAAAGCTTCAATAATTCCCCAAATAATGAAAGAGCACCTGCTATCATTGACATATTACCTACTAGGTACAATCAAAATCAATCAATCTCAAAATTTCTTAAGAGTTACTTCCAATCATTACATACCGTTTATTGAGCCACAATTAACCAAAGAATCAATCATTGCGGTGTATGCTGTTCGATCAATAAAAAAATCATGACAAGATTTCATTTCCAGCACAATCATGTGAACTACACGGGCATCTCTCAAAATCCCAAACCCCTAGAAAAATATGATAATGATTAATAAATAGAAGGGTCTTAAGTTGTCTGAAAAGTGAATCAAGATACACATGCTTGTAACGCTAGCTACCCAGAGCTAGAACCCCGAGGAAATTTTTAAAATGCAAGAATTATCATGGGTCAGACCGGTACAGGGGAAAAAATGTAAAACTCCTCCCCAAGGCTTATGAGAAAATAACTGATTTGGATGCAGATTTTTCATGGACATTGATTCCGCGCATCCATTATAGTAGCAAAAGAAGATATCCAGATACAGTGTCATCTGATAAAGCAATGAAGGTCTATGCATCACTCTCGAAGGATAGAAACAGTATCAAAATTCTATTTTCAAATAATTACAGTCTACTTTATGCTATCTTTGATGATTGAGAGAAAAAATCTCAAAAGGATAAGCAAGAGACCAAGATTGTGCAGTAACATGTTTGAGACAATAGTGTCCTGTACAAAGACCATAAAAAATCCCAAAATTTCTCTTCGTCAAAGGGATTCCAGATCTTCACAATTATTCATTAAAAGGCTTCCAACTCCATCAAGCAAATAATCACTTTAACTGGAAACATCAAAATATACACCCATAATCTCTTTAATACCAATATCTACTAAAAAGAGGGCCAAATAAACTACAAAATTGGCTATTAAATGACCCACACTACCCAAAATTTCAAAGCAAATTCAGCTTGTTACAAAATTTCCGCTCACATGATCAACAAGAGTGGTGAAAAGTTTACTGACCTTAAGTAATGTAGTGTACGTCACAGCATCAGGAAAAATATCTTCCTGGTCATATTTGTCAGCTCGTTCCTGAAAGCAATGAAGTTCTGAGAAACAAAATATATACACTGGTTGATTCCTCAACCAATTAATAAAATATTTATAGGCTCTAAACTGGCCTTTCAATAAATGTTTGTGACCTTCATTTCCTCAAAGAAATGCATTGCTGCGTCCAATTTGTTAATCTTCACACATGCAGAGATTAACGTATTGTAAGTGAGCCTATCAGGTTGTAACCCGAGATTTAGCATCTCACTATACATAGCTATAGCAGCCTGAGGAACACCTGAGCTTATGTACCCCTGAAAATCATAGAGAGATAAATCAATAAGCAATGTAATCACGTGATACTGGCTTCTCCAGGTGTAGCACCAGGTAAAACGTTTGATGCAGTATGACCAGAAAATTTATATCTCATTATTAATTATCTTGCAGAGACACCAGTTTCAGCACACCTTCATCAATAAGTTGTAAACTGAAGTAGAGAGATTGCCTCCTTCACGAAGTATGAACCCATATCGTGCAATTAGACCATTGGCACGGCGCATGTCTCCTGCACTACAAAAATCAACATGATAGCATAAATGGATCATTTAAAACAACAAACTGGTATATGATAAATAATTGAGCTGAAAAAAACTTTGTATGAAAAAATTCTTCATCCGAATTCGAATACTGCTTCCATAACATTTAAATCCAACTACCAACTATCAAAGAATCTGTTATAAAAATAATCGAGCTTTTTTGATATCATTTAGTAAACAGTAATAAAAAAAGAAGAGAAATGTACACTAACATTGTTCACACATCGATAAGCATGAGACTGAAGAGGAACTTGGAGTCTAATCGTATAATAAATCAATGAGCTACATAAAACAAAATAATCTCACATCTGAATATAATCAATACTTGTTTTTTTAATTAAAAATAAATTATAAATATGATAATGCGAGTCATTGAATTCATGCCCATATATGCTGTCAGCTCAAATTTTGAAACATAAATTTATAAGAATTTAAAATATTTAATGAATCAAGAAATTAATATTATACTCTCTATCTGTAGAGAATGCCATATATCTAAACTTAAATGTGTAACCTAATTACTAAAGTTCAAATTGGTTAAATAACTTAAGAAGTAACATGAACAATATTACAACATTTTCTTATTCCAATCTATCCTACTAAAAATGTTAAAATTTTATCACAAAATATACTGGTATTACAAATTACAATATCATGCATGCTAGTTCTAATACTATGAGGATCCATGTGATTTTACTGATATCTTGAATTATTAGTTGTGCTAAAAAGTACTGTTTAAAAGTTGCAATATCAAATTGAGTCATATTGAAATCTTAAGATCTTATTTCTTTGTTTTTCAATTTAAAAAAAATGACACCGAAATGTACTACATAAAATTGTTATGAGTCAACACATAAATAAAGCAAAAATTTTCGTGCATAAAAATTATAGATAAATGAAGTAAAAAGTTATACAATGTATGATATTAAATACTTATTTAATTACTAATAGGTCGGTTCTGGACTTAATAAAGACTTGAAGCTTAAAAGAAAATCTAGAGTTCCTCCCATTAAGCCTTTAGATGTGTATGGAAAGATTAGAAAAATGATCCTATCTGACAGCCATTAAGCCGCAAGGTTGGTCGAGTGCTGTTTTCAATCATTCCATATTTCAATTAAAATGTGGCTGACATAAGCTTTTAGTACTAACTACACATATATCAAACATTTGGATTTGAAGAACTGAAGGCATTTTTCTGATCCTTGCAGCTTAGATAAATTACAGTAATAGAACAGAAGGGTGCTTAACAAACGACTTCTTGTAGAAACTGACCTGCTTCAATTAAAGCATTTAGAAGACCATAAATAAGGGGTGCTGACAATGTTGGACTTCCAATAGCGGTACCTTCTTCCACAGATTCAAGCAATTGAAATGCTTCATCGACTTTTCGACCTTCACCCAAACCCTAGCAGAGAAAAGATCAAGAAAAAACTTAAACGAGAACTAATCACAACTCTCCCGCATAACTGTCACAATTACGAATTTCCTCCCTATAATCCCCCTGCCCCTACTCACACAAAAAAATGAATTCCCAACATAACTTAACAATGCTTCACGTAATCTAAAACTCGTAATAGTATAAATACAATAAAGTATACCTTTAATAGTGTGCCATAACTGACATTGTCTACGCCACAATTATCTGGCTTTGACATTTCATAAAAAGTCCTCAGAGCTAAATCAATGTCACCGCAGTGCACGCAAGCTTCCAGGACCGCATTCATAACAATTGTATTCAACTTTCCATAACGTCTCTTGGCAATTTCAATTTCCTCAAATACCTGAGAAAGTAAAGGATAAAACGAAACTTAAACACGAAAACTGATTCAATTGAAGAGAACAAACTCCATAGAAACCATCAGTTAATTTCTAACGTCGAACTCATTGTTCTACGTAAATCCTTTACGTGAGATTATAATTTTATTGTTCAAAAAAACGCATAAGCCATCAATACTTCAAATGAAGAGAAAATGAAAATCTACGGATTCGAACCAGATGGAATAAACACAATAAGACATCGTATGCAACGGCAAGCAACAGAACAAAAAAACAAAATCGGAGTCAATCTTTTCTAAAAACGTAGACTCGATATGAGTGGAAATTGAGGTAGGTAATGAACAGCAACGAGTAAAACCTGGTGAAGCTGCTTCCGGCGAGTGAGTCGCACGACACGAGAGGTCAGCCGCTTGAGATTAGGATTCCGAGGAGATACTTTCCGACGCCGGCGGGAAGCCGTACGAGAATGAATTGGACAAGAAAATACATTCAGGGAGTCGGATGAACTTAATGCCAATGGTCGAGAGGGAAATGAGGCGATCCGTAACATCTTCTCCGGCAGTGGTGACGAGTGCCGATGAGAGACGCAGAGAAGCTAACCATCAGCCATGGGAGCAGAGCGAGAGCAAGGAGTGGATGACGGCAGGATGTAAAATTGGCGGTAAATGTACGGTATCGTCTTATTGCGCTCTTGGGCCCAGTCCAGTTTACGGTAATTCTGTGGGTAATACGAGGCCCAGCCCAATTAGAAAAATGAATATATATATATATATATATTCGACTAAATTAATATATACCGAATATTTTAAACTTTTTAAATTTGGAGTTGTACTATACTATATAAATAATGTTCAGTCATTCTATGTGCGGTGGTCAATTTAATTAATTTTACAATTTTATAATAAGTAAAATGGATAGAAATGTTAATACAATGGGAATTGCTCTTTTTTTTTTAATAATTACATCGCAAATATGGTTATTTAAACCTATAATCCTTTTAAGAAATGAAGGAGATATTTTAGCTACTTAATTATAATTATACTATAATTTTTTTTGTTTTTTTAGTACACGTGGCCAAAGATAACATATCTATTAGCTGAATTTCACATTTTAGTCCCGGCCACATATCTATTAGCTTAATTTCACATTTTAGTCCCTAAACTTCTATATATTTCTTATTCCAATCATATTTATTTAATTTTTGAACTCGTCCCTTCAAAATATTTTTGATCTACCTCGATCATTTAGACCAATAAATCACCTAAGTTAATAATAGAAACTCTAAGATAACAATGACGAAACATAACTGATTAAAGTGTTATATAATATAGCACAAGAACTTGTGTAGATTTGTACACATAATAATTCAAACTCGCCACATTTTTTATTGAGACGTTCGGACTTGCTTATTTGAGTTGTGCTTATCAACCTTATGCCATTATACTACATCTACCTTATTTGAGTTGTGCCATCAACCTTATGCCATTATATTACATCTACGCGTCCAAATCCTTACCCCTGCTTGAACTCAAAAAAATGAATTATTGGGACCAATTTAATAATTTAACAAAAAAAAATATTTGTAAATTTATTTTTCACAATTTACTCGACAACGATCCCTCAAGCATATATACTGGCCAAATTTTGCAAAACAAAGAAAAAAAATCAAAATCAAAACAAAAATAACAATGAAAGAAAAGGATGAAGATTAGATTATATCCTTTTCAGTTTTCACCATCACTCGCCATCTCCCTCAACCAACCATAATTCATTCACACACAATATAAACATATTGCAATTTATAATTATATAAAATCTATATTATTTATTTTATCTACACTGACTGACACATGAAACTTAAAAATAAAAATAAAGATAAAAAGAGTTTTTTTCCTCTTTTCCTTTTTTTTTTCTGCTCAGATCAATAAATTTTATTACGAGTCATCGGTGTTGATATTCTTGCAGATCAAAACAACTCTTGGATTTGATGCCATTAACGAGCTTCCGATCATGGAACTTCGAGGCTAGGGTTCGTCTTCTCCGTTCGTTTTCTTCGTCTTCTTCATCTCCGTCCTCTGAATCGGAACAATCGGCTTCTTCTTGTTCTTCTTCTTCTCCTTGTTCTTCGTCTTCGTTGAGGGCCAGCAGAGGCATCGATTTAGGGTTCGGCCAGTTGTAGAAGGAGCCTTTTCTTGACCATTTCGACGCCATTAAAATCCTCCTCCTCTTGTTGAAAGGATTCTCCGGCTTCTCCAGATCCTTCACTTGAATCACCTCTGATAGATTCGCAAACGACTTCGATTTCCCCGAGAAATGGCTCGATAATCCCCTTCTGCAATTTCGTTTCCCCCCACACATTACGGACTAGGAAATTTCTAATCGCGCAGGAAATTGCATGTTTCATCGGAAAATTTCAGGTTCAATCGCCGTGCTCGGCTTCAATTTAGGCAGTTTCTAGTTTATGATTGAGAAATTTTAAGAGAGAGAGAGAGAGAGAGAGAGAGAGAGAGACTCACTTGATCGGGAGAGCGTCTTCAAGAGAATCCAATCCGCATAATCCTCCTTCCTTCGGTTTGCTCTGCACCTCCTCGCCGCCGCCGTCGTCCTCGGAATCGTCGTCGGGAACTCCAATCGACGACGAGCTCTCCGACGAAACTTCCCCTAGTGAGCTACCAGATCCGGATCCCGACCCGCTCAACCCCGGCACGACCCGACTCTGAGTTTGTGGGAGGCAGGAAGCTGCGACGGCGGGGTTTTCCGGTGCGATAGAGACGCCGACGAACGCCGTGGACGGCGGAACTTCGATACTAAACGTGGGAGCACTGAACAAAACCTCCATCAGTCACCGGATGGAGATCGATTCCGTCCCAGTGGAGACGGGCCGGGCTTCCCACCTTCCTCCGCTCTGGTTCTCCTCGCCGGCGACGTCCAGGGATTAGGGTTCGTTGTCATCAACCGGCGGCGGTTGGCTGATTGGTACTGACTTTTCTGGTAGAGAGAGAGAGAGAGAGAAAGAGGTTAGGAGATAAGGGGGTCTGTGAACTTTACAGGGAAAGGGATATTTTAAGAGTTTTGGAGAAGAATTTGGTTTGGAATTTGTTTTTTTCTTTTGGGAGTAAATCGGAAATGAAAAATACAGAAAACGAAATATAAATTTTAAAAAATAATAAATAAATAAATAAGAGCTACAGAAATGGATAGGAACAAGCAGACATTTTGCACCCACAAACATAACAAATTAATGCAACCTTAAAAAAAGAAAATACATGAAAAAAATTAAGAGGAGTGTTTGGGAGACGGGATAGTGGAGTCCGCTTGCGGGATATTAGGGATTAACGCCTTTGACACGTTCACCGTTACATGGCAATGCCATTGAAAGCAAAAAATAAAAGAAAAAAAAATCTATTTATAACATTTTTGGCTATCTGTCCTTTTTTCCTCTTATCCATTCTGTTTCTGGGAAATTATATTTGAATGGAACTGTTTTGTTTTATCTTCTTTGTTGAATTATAAATTTAATGGTCTATGTGGCTTTTAAACTTAAAAGTTTTGAGTCATTGATTTTCATTTCAATATATTTCTTTTTTCTTTTGGTTCGAGAACATATCTTATTCACAAATACGTAAATACTACATTCATTAGTTGAGTTTTTTTTTCAAGTACAATATGTTGGGGTGGAAATCGAACTCACAACCTCCTGATTGGAGATATATGTTAATTACCACTGGATTATGCTCACTTTGATTATTAATCAGTTAATTTATACTCATATCAAGAATCTATTTCTAATGTTAATCTTATTAAATGTGACAATTTTTTTAGTAATTAAATGTGATAATTAACCCATTATGAATTGGCATAAATATAAGGGGTAGGTCATGATGATAAAATAAGGGCAAGTAGGCAAAGAACAAGTCATGTAATGAGGAGTCTGAGTATATACAAAATCAAACTTTTTGGTCCATATCCACTTACTTATCACTTCATTTAGGCCCATCTAGGATTAGTTCAATTGGCACATTATGTCAACATTTAAATAACAATATTATTGATATGAAGTAGCACAGCTTAACGATAATTGACATGCGTCTCAAATCAAGAAGAGAAAAAACAAAATAACGTGATAACGTACACAACATCTCATTTGCTCTAAAATTAGTTACTTGAGTAATAATATACCTTACTCTCGTTGTCATAGACACTAAAAAAGTTGATCAAAATGTAACATAAGTACATTTCCTTGATGTCAAAGGTTGAAATTTTCCACATTTGTTGTATTAATGTAATATTAATAATGTGCTTGAGCTGTATCACTAATTAAATATGTATTGAAAAAATGGATAAGGGGTATATTTTTTAATATGCAGCATGTAAATTACCTTATCCTTTGTCACGTAGGCTATCCCGAGGCCAAGATATAGGCAAGGTGGTGGATTAAAGGCATATTTATTGGCATATACCCAGCACGTGCCCATATATGTTTCAAACTTTGCTATTAATTTTCTCATCCCGTTTATTTTTTAATTAAAAGTGTTAGGTGTTTAAGAATCTTTGAAGAATATCTAGAGGATAATTTTGTTTGTTTGTTGTTTATTATTATTATTATTTTTGTATATAATTATTCTTTGGGAAGTTGAGATCATAATGGAGAAGACGAACAAGTGTTTAGTGATGTAGGTGGGGTGTAGCAAGTTTTGACTTGACTTTTTTTTTATTATTAGACGAAGTTCAATCGATCTATTTTGAGATTTTTCTTTAAGAGTTTGATTAATGAGATGAACCACGTGAAAATTTGGACCAAAATCCATCAAAAGAGTCTAGAATTAATTGGTTGATGTATGACTAAGGACAGAGAGATGGTTGGAGGTGTACGTCCACTCAAATTAAGATGATGACATACACTAAGTGTTAACTAATGTTCATTCGAAGCTTAAGTCAAACTATATATAAATTGTGTATGTTCGTGAGCAATTCAGAGGGGCTTTGGAAAATATTGTTGTCATTTTCAATGCGCTCTGTACATAGATTTTACACAGATGACATTCGTGTTTTCAAATCAGTGTTGAGCAGAGTTTTTGCTAAGTTAATCAGATGTAATTTTGCATGTCCGTTTCGTCCGTTCCGAATTAAAACTTGTACGCATGTTTGGAGGGGGCATTGAGGCTAAAGATTCCATTCCTAACAAAATCCCAAAAAATAAAATTGTCCAATATA
This sequence comes from Momordica charantia, assembly GCF_013281855.1. Taxonomy (NCBI): domain Eukaryota; kingdom Viridiplantae; phylum Streptophyta; class Magnoliopsida; order Cucurbitales; family Cucurbitaceae; genus Momordica; species Momordica charantia. Next base: position 4,079,438 of record NW_028275159.1, read on the forward strand.
TATTTTTTATTTTTTAGTGTATATATTTATATTTGGTCTTGGGATTTGTGAAATCGAACAGGTTTAGTTAGTTTCATATTTTTTTCTATGGTTGATATTTTCCATAAGTCTTTTTTTTATTATTATTCTTTTTTTTTTACGAGATTTGTTAATTGATAATTTTATCTTTAGTTTCATATATTCTTTTAAAAGTTAATTTTATTTGGGAACACTTACTTATTTAATTTGTAGCTTTTAAAATCATTACTCTAAATTTAGCCAAGGTATATATATTCGAAAAATTACCTTTTTACATTTTAATATTCAACTATTATTTTAATAACAGATTTTAAAATACATTTTAAAAAAATACGGTTAGTAAAAAAAACACACACACACAAAGCAAGGTAGAATACATATAAAAAATTCCCACTATAAACTAAATTAATATTGGGAAAAGAGGGGTGGAAAAGTCAAATTTGGAAGATGAATAAATCAAAAGCTAAATAAAAACAAAATAAATCATCGAATTTTCCACTTATCCTCGACTATAACATTATTTAAAAACATAATTAATAACTTAAAAAATAGAAAAAAATTGCCATTTGATTTAAACTAGAGTGTTGCTTGTTTTCGATTTGTCCAACCCATCTTATTTATGTTGTCTCTAATTTAAGCCCTTTTAAATGTTTATATTATATTAATTTCCCCTCTTAAAGCCACATTTATTCCTCAAATAATTGTATGGTTTAAAAGATATGTCTAGACTTAATCTAAACATATTTCACCAAATTAATGCATATATCTTCGACCAAAAGGAAGTTCAAAATCCTTACCCCACATCGTCCCTACTACTATTCCTACGCCTAAGAGATTCCACATTCGATAATTTAGAGCCACAACTTTGGAAAACTTGTATAAGGAGAGATGTCAACAACAAAAGCTGGTGAGTAGTTTCGCAATTATTATTATTGACAAGTATACTCGTTTAATTTATAACTTTTCTATTTCTATACCCACACACAAAACATGATATTTTATTATTTAACTCAATAATGAGAGAAAATTACTCAAATATACATAAACGTCCTGAAATGTAATTCAGTCTTTAATTATTTATATATTAGAAAGTTTTTATTTGATTAAATTGGAGAAAAAATATATACTTTTGTCCCTTGTTTAGGAATATAGGCTTTACAAGAATTTTAATTATCAATCCGTAATGATTTTATTTGCACCCATTCAAAATATACATAATTATTTTCTGAAGAAAAAGTAAATATAGATTTATACGAAGTAGTTTTCAGAAATATTTTAGGATAAAAGTTCACCAATAGCAAATATGATTACTCATTCTGATCTCCAGATGTTTTAGTTTTCTTTTATGAATATTGTTTACTTTTTGAAATATAGTTGTCAATATTTGAGTTCTCATCTATTACTTTTTTCTTGTAAGAGTTTTTTACGTAAATTTTGTTGTGATATTTTTTTTAATATGATTTTTTAAAGTAAAAATTATATTGCCAAGACAAGGATGAATCTCACTGTTGGAGATCAAGATACTTATAAAATAAATGGACCTGTTAATATAGTGAAACGAACAAGATAGTCAACAACACGATTAAATTAGACAAATAATAAAAGAAATACCATATATATCTCGTAAGCAAAACAAAACAAAACATAACAACTCATTTGTGAAAATAAATCTCAAGCAGACCCTATCCAAATAGTAATACGAGCATACACATCACTCTAAACAAAATGTAAAATAATCGGGGTCGGATGAGAAGCACTCCCTTGCATTAATAATCATTTTCTCTCAAGATATGAGAAATAGAGGCCCTCAAAGTAATCCCTTCAATACCCTACATTTCGATGAACGAACTTTACCAATACGACAGATCTATGTTAGTTCTGAATCTCATTATACTACAATTAAATTTAAAAGTTCATAAAGAAGTTTGACTATGAACTCTGTAACTAGTTAAGATTTGTGGTCGGCATCGCTCGTTCTAGAATTAGTAGATCTACTCTTATTCTCGAGGATAAGGAGTATAAAAATAAAATAGATAACTTGATGGTAGTAAGACAGGTAAAGGAGGAAGGGGTATGAAAGTAATAATATTGTCATATAAAATCAAATGGATAAGCTTCCATTAGGTAAATAACTTTTTTAAGTAACTAATAATAAGAGTGGTCCAACCCACTTTAAAACCATTACTAATTTAATGAGATAACTGGTTGATCACAATATCATATAATAGGATAATCACAATATCATATAATAGGATAACATTTTGTAGGTAGTCCCACATAGTTTAAACATTTAAATACTATTTTGATTACCGTAATTTCAAAACGTTTATATTTTGATCCGTGTACTTTTAATTTGTATTCAATTTTTTAGTCATTATAATTTCAAAACGTATGTTTTGGTCTCACAATAAAAGTGACTGTTTTGATCTCTATTTGTAAAATGTTAACACAAGTATATAACCAATGGAAATAATAATCTAATACAAATTTATGGCTACATCTTTCGAAATTTAACGAATGAAATGTCATGTCATGTTAAAACTAAATAATCAAGATGAAAATAAAAATATTAAGTTGGGCTGATCATTGAATTACTTGGTCCACCCGTAGCCCAATTAATTATCATTAGTCTTTAATAGTTTTATAATTACCAACATCTAGGGGGACTGTTTTGGATTAAGCACCATCTAAATATTTTTTTATTTTTACTTTTGCAGAAAAAAAATGTGAGAGCTTATAAATCCCATTTTTCTAAAACAAAAATTCAATGGAAATAAGTTTGGATGGCTGATTTCTTTTCGCATTCTTCTTTAAACTGTTTTTTTAGTTTTATTGTTGTGTAGTCTTAGAACGATCTATTTCTAAAAAGAAAAAAAGTTGGCATATTTTATGTCGATATATGGGATGATTAAATAATTATACATTTTATATTTTAATAATTATTTTTATAGTAATATAATAGTTCCACATGATTATTTGATAGTATAAAAACAATATTTTAATTTATTATTTTTTTAAACAAGTATTTTAATATATTTATATTTACGTTTAATTAATAGTTTAATATACATTAAGGATAACTCAGTCCATAAAATCAAAAGGATGAAATTTGTTTAATTTAATTTCTTCCCATAATTAAATGAATGCAAAAATATTGGCAAAAAAGAGGAATAATTTGTTTTCTATTCATTCATCTCGTGACATGACTTATTCGATAAAAAACTGATATCTATTTGGAGAAGTTGTACCTAAGTTTGAGGTGTAAAGTATGGATAATTGTACGGGTTGACTTAATATTAGAGCATTGACTAAGTTTATGATAATCTATCACATGACAATTTTTTTACTAACCACTATGATAAATTACTATTCTATGAATAGACCATAAAAACGATAGAGCGTAAAAGATCTCACTCCAATGGTTTAAAAGACACGTCTTATTCAATTCCAATTTCTTTATTCCATCGTTGGTGTCGTATATGACAAATTTATAATAAATATTGTTGATTTTTCGTTATAATTTGAAAGTTGCATGCTTATTTTAATTATAAAAAATAATAATTTTGAGACTAGGTTGAATATGTGCAAATCTTTAAATTTAAATAAATATATAAATAAAGCTGTAGGAAATTGAATTTTTTTTTCCTTCTTTATTTAAAGCATAAGATTCGATTTGGGGATTTGGGTTGTGCGTTTTATTCAAATAGTTCGGCGTAAGAGATGGCCCATGGTCCAATTAAGTCAAAACATTTTGCCCCTCCCGGTGCCTTTATTTGTCTTTTGTTTTTTTTTAATTATAAATTTTGGTTCTTAAACTCTTATAATTGTGTCATTTTTTTAGTATAAATAATTCTGTCTAAAATTCCAAATACACTTTTAAAAAATGTCTTGTATGTCCCAAAGAAAAAAAAAACAACCAAACATACCCATAATTCATAAAGTCGATTTGATATTTATTTTTTTCTTTTAAAAAATATGGAACAATTTTTTTTTCGGTTTTAAAAAATCAATTAAATGCCAGAACTTGCATCTTTAAATGAAAAAAGTCAAATTTCGGAATAAGTGAGATATAGTATTATTACTCGAGCAGGCAGGACTTTTTAAGTTTCCGAAAAAAAGAATATATTATTTATATTATTTATTTATAATTAATTTTCAAAATAAATACAACCTTCCCAACGATGGGCCCACCATACCAATTTGTGAAGTGATTGATTGACACCCTCTCACCGGTCACTGACGACCACTTCCCCATCTTTTGACTTTTCATATCTCACGAAGCAACCCCCGACCTTTTCTTATTTGCATTTCCACCCCTCCTTTTAGTGATATTCCCAAACGCTACCAAAAAGCCAAAAGGTTGAAAACTAACGATTAAATTACAATATATATAATCCTCGACTTTGCATTTTGTTTAAAAATAACTCTCCACACTCTTCTTACTACTACCTCTGATTTTACGGGGTTTAAAAAATATCTTTGAACAACATCTACTAATATTTCAAGTAGGAAATTGACCCATCAGTAATAATATGATAATGTGACAGAATTTCGATGGGGTTAAAATTTGAAAAGAGATAAAATGTAGAAAAAATACAAGTAAATTAGGGTATGTTCGTTTTAACTTTTAATTCAAAATATTAGTGAATATTTGCTATATTCAGTTGTTAAAGGACAAACTTTAACGTTTCACCATCCGTAAAAGATAGGACCAACAGTAATTAATTCAATTAAATATATTCGACTCCGATAAACACGCGCTCGGCAGATTTGAGGATTCTTTCTGCCATTTGATTCTTTTTTCTGAAATTTTTGAATTTCTTTTTTTTTTCTTCTAATGTACAAGCATCTTGAAGATAACACGAAGTCAAAATTCAAATATCCCTTTTCTTTTTCCCTCTTTCCTCGCTGGCCCCACTTTTTCTTTTTCTTTTTTTCCCCTTTCCTTAAATTTATTTTCTAGCTTCAAGTTGACTCAAAAACTAAAGCTACTCCGGCGGCCATATTCTCCGGCAACGCGCTCGGCGTGTGGCGGTGCTCCCCTTCGTACGTTACGATCAGCATCGCCGGATCGTTCGGATCTCTCTCCACGTGTTTCCTCGCCGGACATCCCCTCATCGTGCTACACTTGTAATATCCCCTGAAATTAAAAATCACGCAAAAAATCGTTAAGTCAAATGGGGAACTTACGATTAATCGACGCCGTTCACGGCGGCGGGGTTGCTGTAGTTGCTTACCGTGGGTATGGAGATCCCTTGATCGGCTTCTGACCGTACTTCCTCCACGAATACTCGTCCGGTGGAATATCGGCGATTTTTGAACTAATCGCCGGGACTCGGATCGTCTTCTTCATCCGATTTTTCCTGCGTTATAATAAAATAAAACGACGGCGGTCAATATTTGTTGGAATTTGGAAATGTAATTTATTTTTTTCAAATCTACCGGTCGTTGGCGAATTTAAAGTGGGGTGGGGCCGATCATGCGATTAAAGTCAATGGTCAACAATTAAGGCAGAAAAAAGGAGACAAAACTGCTTTATTGCCAAGTTGAAAAATATATTTTCCGAATATCGATATTTTTCTAAATTACAACACCACCTAATCGTGTCAGTGTCACGCGTGCTGCGCCCACTAACTCGCTAACTGTTCCCTCCTCCGACTCGGACGAGTCAACTCGCTCTCGCCCCTTTATTCTCTCTGAACTCTGTTCTTCGTTAGGGTTACTGTTCTTACGAATATATTCACAGAAATCTTATATTGTTTTTTCATTTTTGTTTGATATTCAATTAGATTAGGCGCGAAGAAGATGAAGTTGTATAGATTCGATACCTTCTCTTGGAGCAATGGCACTTGCCGGAGGCAGAGGAAGAGCCGGAGAATTTTCCGGACATGTCTTCAGAGTGATCGTGTTCGTGACACCTCTTCTTGTACGGAGCCGCCGATAGAGGAGGCTTTCCTCCGGAGGCAGTCGGCGCCGGTGCCAGGAAGATCGACGTTCCTAACTTTCCGTTGGACACGCTGCCGTCTCCGGTGATGGCAGAGGACATAAACGAAGAGCTCGACGAGACACTGAATGTCTCCTTGGAAAATTCCAACTCCGTTCCCTTAGGATTAGAGTTCAAAATATTCGGCCTCGTGAAATCGAGAGTCATACTCTGATGCTGGGGCTGGATGAAGTTCGCCGCCGCAGCAACTTTCGCCTGCGGCTGAGCGATGGTCGCCGGAGCTGCGAACGGCGCAGGAGGCACAGTTGTCGGAGAAGTAAACGGAGTGGGAGTGAGATTCATCGCGTGATTTTGAGGTACAGATAGATGAGCAGATGAACCGGAGGATGAAGAAGAGGTAGAAGAAACCGGACCTCGCCGGAAGCGGGCGTGGCCGGTCCGATTGAGGAGGGAGATCACCTTCTTGAACTTCGAAACGGTGGCGTCCGTTAGGTCAGAGCAATCGACGTGATTTGAAGATTGCTTGTGAGAAAGAAGACGAATCAGATGCTCCATACTCTTCAATCCTTGCGATGCCGCTTCCTGTATGGCCATCTGGTCATCCATCTTTGGAAAACTCATCAAATCGACCGCCATGGATGACAATTGAAGAAAAAAATCACAGAGAAACAGAGAAGAAAAATCTGGACTACAAGAAGAAGATCATTGAAGAAGGAAGATTGAGAGAAGAGGAAGATTAGTATTCGGAGAAAGTAAGACGAATGATGGAGGTTGGGGATGATTTAATGGCGATCGAGGTGACCGGGTGACCGGGTGACCGGGTAAGCTGGTTGGGAGTCAAAGTGGGATTCGTGATCTACGGCTGAGATTTGTTCAAAGACGTACAGAGTGGGGCACACTGTAAATGAAAATTTCAGAACTCAGAAGTGACCAATTCCTTTTCCCCGCTTTATGGAAACGACGACGTACGTTGCCATTACCAAACTATGCTCACTGTGTGAAGGATGGTAAAACGGGGCATTTTGACTATGTATTATTTGTTTATTGTTATTTTTTTAATTTCATCTTCTAGAATGCGTCTATTTCGCACACGATATATCACGAACATATCGTGAAATTGCGAGAAAATTCCCGATATAGAAATTCGCGCAAAACGACGAACCACTCTGTGTTTTGATAAAGAAAGCTGACCAAAAGTGGGGATCACGTGGAGCTACTCTATTATTCTCGTAATTTATCCTCCAAATGTTGACCAAACTTTATTATATGATATTTTTGAATTAAATCTATTTTTGTCCTTCCATTTTTTATTATTGAATTTTGATTCCTACAATTTAAACATGATTTTGTCTCTAAATTTCAAAAAATGATTATTTGAATTCTAAAAATGATTCGGACATAAATCATTTACATACTTGTAAAAATCGTGCTAACTTCCACTAAATTTCATGGATTATAATTTTTGTATGATTGCTGTTTTATTTGAGCTTAGTAACTTGTGAATATGAGAATTCCAACACCTGACTTTATATTCAATAATATATGTTTGAACCCATCGAATTATATTGGAGTCGGCCATGTAATTATAGTTGACATCTTAAAATTTGATTAATTATAATAGAATAATCTTTAAAGTTTAACTAAAAAGATATTTGAACACTTCTCAAAAGAAACAAAAGATCGATAGATTCATCCTGAACCATCGGATTCCCCCGTGACGATCGGACGGTGGGAATTCACCTAAAGAGTTGACCACGACTTTTTCCATTTCTCGCATTTAATAATTGGCTGAGCATTTTGTTTTCTGCCACGTGTTGGAAGCATTAAAAGAGTATGGAAATTAGCTGGTGTCAATTAAAGAAAATATTTCGGTTCTTTTTTTAATTATTAATTATTGTGTGGTGCAACGCAACTTTAATAAAGTAAGCGATAACTTTCTCGAATCCTTTTGACCTAATTGAGGGATTAGGAGTAATCATGAGAATATTTATTAAATATTGTCAAGTTGCTTCATAACTCGAAATAAAATAAATTATTATCATTAAAAAAAGGTATTGGAATGGTTGATTGAATATTTAAAAGATAATATTACAATTTTAATCAAGTCAATTGGTGTTAATATTTTACTTTTTAAATCACCATTATCTTATGCGTTTAATTGTCAAGCTCGTGACTTTTAAAGGTAATGGGAATGGATGCTGTTTTCTATTTTTTTTTATTATTATAAAACTATTTAATTTGTGTTATGAATTTTAGTAGTTGGATTGTTTTAAATTTGTCAAATAACTTTATCGTTTAAGGTATATATCATATGTTAACTATATAAAACGAACTTTTAAGTAGCATAAGAAAATAGATTATTACGAAAAGATCAAATGTTCAAATTACCACCATCAAATGTTCTTAACAATAGAAAAAATATAGTAATAATAACGATTTTGAATTTATATGATTGTCTTTTACTTGTGGTAGCTAGATTTTTAAATATAAATTGCATATTTATCTTGTGTTCACATTATTTTTTCATGTAACTCCATGATTCAACTAGTCTACTTTAAAAATTATACTTAAAAAAATAACAATTAAAATTGCATTAAATGATGAATAAGAAAACGAGTAGTAATTTTTTTATGCAATAATTGTTGGGGCTTAAATATAATATTTTAAAATGTATAAACAACCCAACGTAACATACAAGAGTGTTTTGTAGACAGATAACGAGAGTTTTAGAAAATTACATTAAAATATAACAGTAAGATGATTGGAACCAAAAAAATATTTGACAACATAGATAATTAACTATACAGGCACATATATGAAAATAAGACCTAAACTTTATAATTTTTCAGACGAATAAGCTTTTCATTGATTTTATTTTATTTTGAATTTAAATGTATTCACTGATTTATTGGTCATAAATGGCTAAATACGATTATATTTATGTTGATGGCGAGTTTTGAAGAGGTACACGTGCCTCTCCGAACAAGGCGTCAAGGTGCAAATGAGACTACAACTAGAAAACTCGACACCGGTGCAGTGTCTCGCCTAAAAGACTCCGACGATCAAGTTAATGATTAGAGTAAAAGATAGGGCAAAAATTTTATGGGAGTATTGACAGCTTTTTCACTTATGGCTAGTTATGGAGTTCTTCCCTTTCATAGGCCTTCTTGGTTGATAGTTTGAGGCCGAGGGTCGCGTCTTACTGTACGATGTTCTGACAAATCAGGACGGACATTCCTGATGTCTGATAGTGGCAATGTCGCCTGTTAGTCTGTCTCCCCTACAGGCTACGATATGTGGCCTGCAACGTGCCTCCCGTACAGTTTTAACGACAGTGGTGTGCACTGTACGAGTCCGCAATGTACATTTCCAATCGTCTATGATCCCATGCCTATTTGTTTTTTCAGTGCTCGACATGTCACTTGCTCAAAATTTTCCATCAACAATTTATATTCTACATTTAGATCTTAATTTATTTTCAGTTGAAATTTAGTGTGCAATATTTAATTTATTTTACTCTTCCAATAGTCACCTAACATAAACTAAATTTACATAAAAATATCACATTAAATTAATAAAAGCAAAAATTTTATATGAACTCAAATTAATATATATGATAACACATAAATAATAGGATGATGATTGATAAGAGTATTGTTTGAATGATACTTAATTTTAATGTATTCTACATGTACAAGTCAGGTAAAACAAACTCAACTATTAAAGTTTTCGCAAACATTCTTATAAATATTTATGTAAAACAGACATTACTATCTAAAAATTTCGTTCATCTATAATTTTAGATATTAATATTCCAGACTTCTGAACATGCCGACTATTTAGATTCTCGAAAAATAAACGACCTTGTAAGTGTCATTTTTTGCCAACTTCCTTCAAATCTTTATCTATCATCTTTTTCTCCAGTGTCATCTTTCTCGTTGATTGAAAAAGCTATTGACTTAGTTGGATAGGCAAAAGAGAGGGAACTCGACCCAAATTGTTTCATAGAGATATATCGGTTTTGGAAGCCAATGGAGTAGATTTTGATTGAAAAAGTTGTGTATTTGGTGGGTACTACATTAAGAAATCTTAATGGGAAGGGGAGCTTCAGAAGGAGGGAGGAGGAGTAGATGAGGTTGAGGGCGAATGGGAGGAGAAAAAAGGGAAAATTTTCTGTACCGTAGGAGTATGGAAAATTTTTCCTACTACGTGCTGTTTTGACGACTGAATTACATTTAAAATATAGTATGGATACATGAACATCATTTATTATGTAGAAGGAGTACGTACTTGTTACGCTTGAGTAGAGAGTATTGGTACATTAATGAACGATACCACATCTGAATGAGATGAATTCTGAAACTATGGAAGCATGGTTAAGATGAATGCTTAAAATAATTGATAGTTATTATCTATACTAACAATGTGCACATTCACTTTCGGTAACTATATTGTAGAAACTCCAAACTCAAGCGTACTTGACTTGGAGGAGTTTTCGGTGTTGCTTTACTAGAGATATTTTAATTTTAACTATTTATTTCATTTCACAAAAAATAATTTACAAGTGAAAAGTATCCCACGTAACACATAAAAGACATATCATATTTTGTTAAAAAAAAAAAAAAAGGGACAATGAATCTGATTTTAAGGATAATTTAGAATTATTTTAAAAATCTATAATTTATGTCAAAATAGTATTCTACTAATTTACCCTTAAACTTAAAAAAGAAAAGGCTATTGTATTGGTTAAGTCAAATTAAAGGCCTAAAAAAAAGGACCAACCAAAATCATAAATCCACTAATTTGCTGTTAATCGCATTAAAGAGCAAAGACATGCCCACTACTCCCTATTTTCCGTAATTAAAATTTTCAACATTTTCATAAGGTTGACTCAGCTACAACGACTTTTTTTTTTTTGGCTTCCAGATTTTTAATTATATTTATATTTTGTTTTCCTTGTTTTCAACGTGACGACTATTAATGAAGGGTAATTTCGTCAGCTTAGAAAAAAGATTATAAAATTTAGAATTTGTTTTCTAACTCGTTTTACCTACCCGATGTTTTCAAAAATACTTTTCTTATACGTGTGTGTGTTTTTTTTCTTAATTGCGCAGCGATTTTTAATAATATATTTTTCAGGACTATGCGTAACCTACCATTAACATTTAAAAATTAAAAGGATAGTTCTCATTTTCTAAAGAAGTTTATCAGTTTTAAATAAATAATTTTTATTTTTAGAAGGGAGAAACTAAACTTTGCTGTCATTGTCAACCCGTGGTTTTTTCACTAAAAAACATCTCTTTCATTCCTTTTCAGGTGCCGGTTTAGTATTTTATAACATGTATAGTAACCTTGTTCGAATTCGGTTCATTCGATTTCTATATTAAACATATATTATCTAACTCTCCATATCCAAGATTCAGAATCTGGATTCGGTATTTCTTTGCTCGGGCATTCCTCTGCGACCTAGCTATGCCACCGTCAAACTCTGAACCACTTAGAAGAGCGTACACTTTCCCTACAGACCAACAGGAGTCTTTCCAGCATGCTTTATCCTCACTCAACTGAAGATTGCTCCAAGCTAAACACGCTTAATTTTGAAGTTCTTATGATTGAGCCACCGAAAAGGAAGGTGCACATTGTTGGTATAGGTAGTAACTATCAATTCTTTTAAGCATTTTTTTTAACCATACTTCCATGGTCTTAGGATCTCTTTCATTCGGATGTGATATTGGTTCATTTATGCATCTCTCATCTCTAGTCGAGTGTCACATATTATGAGGTTTTTCTTATTGTTTCTCGTTTCTTATTTCTATATTTTTAGAAGCACAAGTATTTGATACCTGTTCTAGTTTTTTGTTAAGTAATTGCCTAAAATTATGTAGAAAGTTTGAAAACAACATTTTTTTTCTTTTTTTTTATTGTTCTTGTTTCAAATTTTTTTCAAAACGTAAATAAAAATATTGTTTTATCATTATTCACTAGATGCATAATAAATATATATACATACACAAATTTTAAATATTTAATTAAAAAATTGTTTTTTTATAGTTATGTATATAATTTTAGAGAATAGGAAATAAATGGTATCTATTTTGATCAATAAAAAATAAATAACAAAAAACAAAAAACTCCTTTAAGACACTTCTATTTTTATTTTCTAAAAGAGATGAAATTACAAGAAATAAGAAACAAAATTATTTATTATTATTTTAGTACAATGCGGGTCAAAATTGAACTCACAATCTCTTCATTTGAGATATATGTCAATTATCATTCAATTATGTTCGCTTTGAAAAAAAAAAACGAGATACTCATACATAATTTTTGTTTATATACTAAAAATAGATTTTTTTAAAACTGTTTAGTGTTTATAGGAAAAGTTATATTAACTTCAAATTTTTCTTTTTTTTTCCCTTAAATTGCAATCCAAATCCAACGTCAAATTTTGTAGGGAGAGAGAGAGAAGTGAACAAGAGAAGGTGAAGACCTGGTCAAAACTGAAACGCGTCCGAGTTTGACTCGTAAGAAATCGCCAAGCGAGCGTGGGTTCTAGAAAAAGCCATTAACAAATATTTAAAATCTTAATATTAGCATATAATAAGTCAAGTATTTTCATTTTTATTTTGTTGAATTTGTAAGTGTATGATATTATTTACTACCAGTTTAAATGTGTGATCTTATGGTTAGATTATGCTTAAAATTTTTAGTCCTTTAGATTGAAATAGAAAATGGGGCTCATTTGATAACAACGTTCTCGTTTTTTATTTATGTTTATTCCTTTTGAATAAAGAAAAATAGAATTGTATAGTTCAACAACCATAAATTCAATGATTATCAAATAATATCTATATTAATGTATTATAACAAATTGAAAACGGAAACAAGTTTGTTTTAATTATTTAAAAAATTTCTATATATTTTGAGAATGTTTTTAAAAAATAGAAACAAAAAACATATTGAATTGCAAAATGCTTGAGTTTATTAATAAAATTTTGAAACGGTAACGTTACTAAACAGACCCGTATTATCCAACTCCAACTGTAGCCTCTTCCCTAACCTCGAATTTAAAATCTTATTTAAAAAAAATGAAAACTCATGAAACTAAATTCAAAACTCGAAATAAATCAAAACAAATATGTAGTATAAACTCGTTTGTTTTATACAATATCAAGTGTCTAAATGATAAATAAAATTAATGTCATGTACATGCACTTTTAAAACGTTAATTTCCATCTTCTATCTTTTCTTCATTTTGGTATTTATATTTCAAAAGGTTTATTTTGGTCGCTTTATTTTTATTTTTATTTTTGTTTTGTTTATTTAGATTAAAATTTTAACCTAACAATTCATTCACTAAATTAGGTCAAATATAGTCATAAATTTGTATTAAACGATTTTCACTGCATATAAATTTTATGTTAATATTTTACCGATAGAGATTAAAATAGTCATTTTTTAAAAATACAGAGACTGAAAACGATCATTTTAAAAGTACGAAAATTAAAATAGACAAAAATTAGAAGTGCAGGGATGCCTTTTAAATACATGACATCTCATTTATTTTATTTTTATTTATTAGTATTTTTTTTCTTAGGTACAAAAACATCTCGTTTATGAATTTAAAAATTTTGTCTAATAATAATTCCATTTAATTTCATAAATTCACATTCAGAAATAATATTGTTCCAGCCTTGACGAAAAATTTAGAGACGATATTAATTTAAGAGGAGAAAATAAAAAGTCAGAAATACCCCCATATGAGTCCCATAAAAGTGTGAAAATAAAAAGAAGCATTAAAAATAATAACCACACACCAAAATAAAATTAAAACGAAATTATGGATAATGTGAAATACGTTGGAATTTGCGCAGTAAAATGGACAATAAATTATGGGGCTGTCGAGTTGACTTTATAATAATATCCAATGATGACGAATTTTATAGAAAAAAACTTATTTATTTATTGATTTATCATTATTATTATTATATATTTTGAATTTTGGTTGAGGGAGGTGACCAACTTTGATACGGAAGTGGATTTGATTCTCTCCTGATTTGAATTTAATTTATTTTTGTTCTTTTAAATAAATAGATAAGCGCTGCCGTGAAATTTCAAATATACGTTACGGTTTAAAAAAAACTGTATTTTATTGCTTGCACTCGTGACCGTAGATTCTCCAAAGTCAAAACGAAACTCTCCTGCCAGCCGTCCAATTTGCATAAAAAGACCAATCAAAAAACCATTTTTTATTCTCTTCATTTTTACCAATATTACATCATAAATATGAGAGCTGGTTTTTATTTTTTGCTTTTTATTTTTTTTTATTGCGATTCGATCCTTGACCTCTAGTATAAATTGCTAAGGGTGCCTTACCTATGCTGGCCCAAATAACATTTGTTCATATGATAGTATTTATTAAAAATAAACAACAAAGTTATATTTATTATTCATTGTTTGGATGAGTTGAGCTTGACTTTTTTTTTTATGTTAAAATTATAAATGGAATGAGTGGTAGAATTAATATATTTAGTTGATATTGTATTTTTTTTAAAATGCTAGTTTTTAAATTAAGTTATATGACGAATTCTAATGGATATGAGATATTTGGTCTCAAGACGAGTAATCACGAATGTGTACTTTTGAGTATACTCTATGTATTTATAGGCGTAGATAAGTTGATCACAATCATTAGTCATTTTTCGCGGTTGTGAGATTTTCAACATGAAATATGGGATTATGGATAATGGACGGCTATGAGTGGTTATGATGTGCCTCGACTTGTCTTTAGTTAGGTTGGAGTCCAAGCGAGCTTTTGAGCAGCAAGGAGTTGCACCCAAGCTCTCACTAACATCTTATTCCACTGCCACATAAGAGGATGTTTTAACTTATTGGGCGTGCATGTTTTTCTTTTTTTATATATCAGTATTTCTAACTTTTTGAATTTTCACAATTTAAGTTTTACTATTTATGAAAATCCCTTTCTTTTTTATGACCATTTAAATTTATGATCCATTAAATAAGTAATAAATGTATCAATCATCGAAATATACTTAATAGAATTATTTGAGATATGATTCATTATAACACAAACAAAAATTCCAAAATCGCAAATACAGCTTTTTTTTTTGGATTTTAACATTTTAATATTGAATTATGTATCATTTTGAACTATTATATCTAGTTTATATTTTAAAAGATCGATAAGAATTTTAAATTTACATATTTTAATATGAAATATATGCTGACTTGTTTAATTGCTCAAATTATCTTATATCTAAAAAAATAAGTTGTTATAATATTTTCCCTTTAATAATCACATTGATAGAGTCAATTTGAAACAAAAATAAATTAGGAGGATAATGTTGAAAAAATATATGTACTTAAGAAGATGATAAATTTGATATTTTAAATGACACGTGCAAGTGGGGTTATTTCGGCCGGGTCGAACGTTAGAGTGGGCGGCCACTGAAACCGACCCCATGATTTCGGGCTGAACTAAATTTCAAACGGCCCAATTGGGCCCATCACACCGGAAAAGGCCGATCTAACAATAACCCAAGGTCCTTAAGTGGGCCGGTTATTTATAGCGGGTTGGGACAATAATGATTTCGTCATTGCGGGCTCGGCCCACTTTGTTGTCAAACAGATTATGGGCCTGACAAGTCCAATTATAATAATAATAAAATGCTATTTTCATACACAAAAAAAAAATGTAATAGCTGCATATCTTCTCAAGTAACCATGTTAGATCATTATAACAAATATAGTAAAAATGGTGGATGTGCCACGGGCGTCATTCTGTTTAATATGATAAAATAATGTTGTATTTAAGACCAAAGCGAACATAACTCTGCAGTACAACCAAAAGGTATAAAATATTTACTTAGACTATTTTGAGCCATAGGCTACGAAAATAGGGTTGGATATATGAGCTATCATGTATAAAAATGTTGGAGATTCGAATTCTCACCCATACATTGTTCAACTAAAAAAAATTTTGACGAATAAAAAATAAAATAATATTTAAAGCCTATGCAATAAATAAGATAGACTCAAAATCAGTTTTAAAAAATATTGAGAAAAATCAGTACTAGTAACAATTGTACAAAAGAAAAACAAACAAAAAAATATCATGTAAGCTTAAAATAATATGAAAACCGAATCAATCAAACAATTTTTTTAATGTATAACACAGTTTGAAATATGTCTTTAAATCAATTGAGATGTTGATTGTTTCATACTGATTAAAGTCAATATTTGTACAAGAGAGGGGAAAAAAAATTGTCAAAATGGACACGTGTTTGTCATTAGAAAAAACAAACCCGGTTCGCACAGACGGCCGGGTCCGGTTCATAACGAATAACAATTGCAGCTCGGTTCGCATACATACCAAACGGGCGAAACAAACTGAAAATATGTGTCCATTTTCTTTTGTTAAAATTTAATTTTCATTTCTCATTAAAATTTCTTGGTCCATCGTCTCGTCTCTACGTTTCACCAGCGAAAGCGAAGCTTGCGTGAGATCTGGAAAGCAAAAAGGGAAGCATTACCAACAGGAGTGAGGCGACGGAGCCGACGATTCCTTCAAACCAAACCCAACTTCAACTTCGAATTCATCGTCCACGAACTCGAATCAAGGTCTGTTCCTCCTTCATCCCCTTACTTTCTTTGAATATTGTCGCACTTTTCTCTTCAATTGTATGGAATTGGAGCTTCTGCTCTCTCATATGCCGCTTCGTTTGTCGGAATAATGCACAACATCATGCAAAGCGGAATACGAGACTATTGGAATAGTTTTTTAATACCTGTTGTTTGATTATTAGGCTTAGCTTAGGAGCATGTTTGTTTTTTGTGTTTGAATTGAAGTGAGACTTAGCATCCAAGACTAGTTCGTTTTGTTTTCTCCTCTTTTTCCCTTTTTTTGCTTTGTTTTATTGTTGTCCAAACACGAATGCGGCGTTTACGAACTGTGAGTTTGTGATGCGAAATATTATTTCCGTGTAGCATTTGCGCCTGGGAAAAGATGAACCGTCCACTGGTGATTATCATTTGAGTAAGTGTGGGTGCAAAAAACGGAGTGGATCGGATGGACAAGAACAAGAGCCGTTCCGATCTGCTCGCCGCAGGCAGGAAGAAGGTAAATTCGTGATCCTTTCTTTTTAAACAATAAATTAAAAGTTTATTGGAAAATATAGAAACATCTCACTCTTGTTGTTCGATAATTTCATGAACCTGAAAAATTCGTACTACTAATTTCATAGAAAATCTTGAACCTCATCTGAATGTTTAATATATATTGAGGTGGGAATACATAATTTTGTTGCCTTTTCTTTCTATGGTTCTCTTGCTGAGAGGGTAAAGTTGATTCTATGGAGTTTGTCGATGTTTCGAAGACTAGTCTCAATTTCTTTTATTATGTTTAGTTTTCCTTTCTTGGGTTTGTACCTCCTTGTGTCTCTCAGCTGGGAGATTCATTTGTGTTCCATGTTTATCAATTGTTGTAAGGTTGGGTAGTAGTTTCTATTTTACTGGTGAAGACCATCGATTGGGAGATTATTGGATGTCAAAATTTTTTTAATATTAAACAGTGGAATTTTAGACCATTTGGCTGCACAGACTGAATATTATCTTTCTCCTCTTCCTTTACTTCATCTATTTATCAGCTCCAGCAATTTCGTAAGAAGAAGGATAATAAAGGCACTGGCAGCCAAGGAAATTCGTCTAAAAATAAAAGTAAATTGGAACAGCAGGACGCAGATACAGAGATTGTAAATGTTGCTGCTAAACCCACATCTGGGAGTTATTCTACTGATGGGGTACTTGCATCTAGTTTTGATTGTGATGCAGATAATGTAGACTCTTCAGCATCACCTTCCGAACATTCTTCGGCAGCTGAGATCGATCATTCAACAGTCTATCTTAAGCAAGAGATGGATTTAGCTGAAACATCAGCAATTGACGAGGCTGAGATTCCGGTGGAGGAAGTAGGGTATAGGGAGGACTGTGATCGGCTGATCCAAAATGCTGAGGCTGCTGGAGTTATGTCCTCTGGACCTTCCATTTTGATCGATGCTGAAGTGAATAATAATCACCTTTGTAATTTGTCTTCCACTGAATCCTCTTCCCAAATTTCTTCTGCTTCTGTGGACGAGCAGGGAAGAATGGTCGAAGTGTGGAGTGGATGTAGGGAAGAAGAAATATCGCCTGCACGGTCTGCGTCTTTGTTGCAAGCAAGGGAAGATGTAGGTTGTCCTCTTATTCTTTGGTACTTATTTGCTAATGTATTTTAGTTATGATTTGTCTGATAAACTTTGTGGTGATGGAACCAAGTGAAAGTTCTTTATAAGTTGAATATATTCTTATTTCTTGATTGATAGGCATGACGGAGGATGCTTCAATGCAATCTGATCAAGTCTGTGAAACACAGCTTGCAGAAGACAAGCAACTACAGACTGGTGGCATGTACGAGTCAGCAGCAGAGACTACTTTTAAAGACACACACTGTGATGAGGAAGAGATTATTACAGTAGATGTGGCATCTGTATCTGGTTTTGCAACTGTGTCAAATGACTTTTCAATTTCTAATCCGGGAGAAAATTTAGGTATGCAGAGTAGTTCTAGTAGTAGTAGAGATGATTGGAAAGAAGAAAGACAAGTTCATGCAGAAGATATGATGCATCCAAGTATGTATCAAGTGCAATACATGCCGGAAGATAATTTTGCAGTACAGTCTGAGGGCCATGAAAGGCCTTCACAAACAAGTGCGAAAATTTCTGAAGGGGGAGATGCTGATGCTATCTTCCCTAATGCGCATATGACCACGGATTTGGCAGTACAGTCGGGGACCTTTTATTCGTTTGGACAAGAGAGTGAATTTCTTGATTTACTGGAGAGGGTGAAAGAAGAGTTAATAGTAACAAGTTTCTCAAAAGATATCTCTAACTTGCAAATTTCTGAACAAAATGTACTACAAATGGAGCTTGATAACCAGCATCGTAAATTAACCAATGATATGTCTCTAGTCAATACCTCACTTAATGAAATTCTTGAGAGGAATCAAAGCCTCGTGGATGAACTTTCACAGTGCAGATCTGAACTTCGGGATGTTTCAAGTGCAAGGGAGGAGCTAAAAAATCAGTTGCTAACTGCAGAGGCTGAGATAGAAAATCTTTCTTCTCGAGCTACTGAGTCCGAGAAAAACTTGGAAAAGTTTCATGCAGATATGTTCAGGTTGTCAAAGGAGTTGGATGACTGCAAGCATTTGGTAACAGCGTTAGAAGAGGAGAATGAAAGATTAAATGGTGTCATCACCTCTGAAAATGAAAATAAAATGAAACTAGCCGAGGAAAAGGAGTTGTATATCAATGAGAATGAAAAGATATCATCAGAATTAAGTAGCTTTAAGAGCTTGAAGGTGGCTTTGGAGGATGAAAATTCCAAGTTAATTGGGAGTTTGTCTTCAGTAGCAGAGGGAAAGACAAAGCTTGAAGAAGAAAGAGAGCAATTGTTTCAGGTGAATGGGACATTGTCAGTTGAACTTGAAAATTGTAGAAACTTGATAGCTACTCAACAAGAAGAAATTACCAACTTAATCAAGAACCTTGCACTGGTAACAGAGGATAGGACAAAGCTTGAAGAAGATAAGACCCTTTTGTTTCATGAGAATGAGAAAATGGCATCTGAGCTGCTTGTTCTTGATGAGAGACTGTCAGCTGAATATGGGGAACGTGTAAGGTTTGAGGATGACCTTAGAGATGCATTAGTGCGGCTGGAGAAACTCACTGAGGAAAACATATTTCTTAGCAACAGTCTTGATATACAGAAATCTAAAACAGAAGAACTTTGTGGTGAAATATTACCTAAACAAATGAGATCTATAGAAGATGGGAATCAGACTGAAACTGCAGATTCTGGCTGGCATCGTGTAAATAAGTCCCAAGAAAATGATGCTTACCAGATTAAGAAACAGGAACTTTTTGACGATTCTTTTGAGTTTATTACCTTGGGTCGACACTTAGAGGAAGCATATCTCGTATTACAGAAACTCGAGAAGGAAATCAAAGGATTGCAGTCCAATTCTGCCTCCTTTAGCAGGTCAGGTAGTAAAGTGGCTGCCCCTGCTGTTTCAAAACTGATTGAAGCCTTTGAGACAAAGGTAAATGAAGAACATGAGGTGGAGTCTGAAATTCAGTTACCTGAAGATCCATATAAGTTATCAAGTGAGCTTGTGGACAATTTGGGATTACTGCTTCATCAAGTGGTCGTGGATAGTGAAAATGCCAGTGTCTTGCTCAAGGGAGAGCGTGATCATAAAAAAGTTGCTATATCAACATTGAACAAACTCACGGATCAATTTGAAGCTCTGGAGAACCATAGTAATGATTTGGTGATAGCCAACATTGATCTTGGGGTTTTATTTGAATACTTAAAACATCACGTGGATGATGCTGGTGGGAAGATCTATGAACTTGAGAATCTTAATGAGTCCTTAAAGCAACAAGGCTTGTACCACAAAATTTCCAATTGTGAGCTTGCTGAAAGATTACGTGGATATGATTTAAAACTTACTGAGTTGCAGAGTCAATTATGTGATCTTCATCAAAGCTCAAATGAGATGGTTTCTTCGACATGTAATCAGTTAGACAAGTTGCGAGAGGGAGAAATTGCAAGGGCAACGATACTTGAGAAGGACTTGCAGTCTTTCTTATTGGAGCTTGCTGAGTCAATTGCTAAGCTTGATGAATCATTGGGGAAATCTGATACTGCAGCCCTCAAATTTTGCACAAATGACCAACTGCCTAGTTGCATTATTGCGTCTGTCATAGATGCTGTAAAAATGATTGATGATCTGAGAGAGAGACTTCAGGCTACAGGTGCCGACCGTGAAGCTTTTAGGATGTTATATGAAGAAGTAAATGAAAAATATGATAATTTGTTCAGAAGGACTGAATTCTCTGTTGATATGTTGCATAGGATATATAGTGAGTTGCAGAAACTTTATATTGCTTCTTGTGGATCTGTTGGTGGAAGTGACATGAACATGCAAATCAAGGGGCTGGGCGATCCCTTAGATTACAGCAGCTTTGAGGCCTTTATCAAGCTGCTGGAGGATTGTATTACTGAGAGACTGCAACTTGAGTCTGTAAACAATAAACTTCGTTTAGACTTGGAACACATGAATGTAGGATTTGTTGATTTTAGCAAGAGATGCCTTGATTCTCCTGGCATCAAAAAATTGATTACAGATGTTCAAAGTGTGTTATTACTGGATGATGCTGAGATGGATGTTGAAATGCCTGCTTTATATTTGGAATCTATGGTATCACTGCTTTTACAGAAATATAAGGAGACTGAGTTGCAATTAGGCTTATCTAGAGAAAAGTCTGGATCCCTAATGATGAAATTGACCGAATTGCAGGAAAGTGTGCACGACTTAAGTACCTTGATTCTTGATCATGAATGTGAAATTGTTATTCTGAAAGAAAGCTTGAGCCAGGTACAGGAAGCCTTAGTAGCTTCACGATCTGTATTAAAGGATAAAGCTAATGAACTAGAACAATCAGAGCAGCGAGTGTCTGCAATCAGAGAGAAGCTAAGCATAGCTGTTGCCAAGGGAAAAGGTTTGATTGTGCAACGGGATAATCTCAAGCAGTCACTAGCACAAACTTCTAGTGAACTTGAGAGGTGCTTGCAGGAGTTACAGATGAAAGACACTAGACTGCACGAGACTGAAACAAAACTTACAGCCTATTCAGAAGCAGGTGAGCGTGTTGAAGCACTGGAATCTGAGCTGTCGTACATTCGAAATTCTGCTACTGCACTAAGAGAATCATTCCTTCTTAAAGATTCAGTTCTTCAGAGGATAGAGGAGATTCTGGATGAACTAGATTTGCCAGAGAATTTTCATTCAAGAGACATCATTGAGAAGGTTGATTGGTTAGCCAAGTCTAGTACTGGTGAGAATTTACCTCATACCGATTGGGATCAGAGGAGTTCTGTCGCAGGAGGTTCAGGCTCTGATGCTAATTTTGTCATTATGGATGCCTGGAAAGATGAAGTGCAGATGGATGCAAATGTTGGGGATGATTTGAGAAGAAAATATGAGGAGCTGCAAACAAGGTTTTATGGGTTAGCTGAACAAAATGAAATGCTTGAACAGTCATTAATGGAAAGGAATAACATAGTGCAACGATGGGAAGAGCTTCTAGAGAAGATTGACATTCCTTCACAGTTGCGGTCCATGGAGCCAGAAGATAAAATGGAATGGTTACACAAATCCCTTTCAGAGGCTTTTCATGATAGGGATTCTCTCCATCAGAGGGTCAATTACTTAGAGAACTATTGTGGACTGTTAACTGCAGATCTGGATGATTCACAGAAGAAAATTTCTGACCTTGAGGCAGAGCTCCACTCACTCGTGCTGGAGAGAGAGAAACTTTCTGAAAAGTTGGAAATAATCTATCACCATAATGAGAATCTAGCATTTGGAAATTTTGAGAACGAAGTTGGGATCATAGTATTACAAAATGAATTAAGCAATATGCAGGAGAACTTAATTTCTACAGAGCATAAAATAGTGAAATTGGAGGCTTTGGTAAGTAATGCATTGCAAGACGAGGATGTGAATGATTTGGTTTCTGGTAGCAGTATTGAATTTCTTGACTTGATGGTGACGAAGCTAATTCAAAATTATACAGCATCTTCATCAGGGAAAGCTGTGCTTGGGAAGGCTACCAATGGACATGATACTGAAGAAGAAATGCTTGCCAGAAGCAAAAATATGCATGATGCTTGGCAAAATGATATAAATATTCTCAAGAAAGAGCTGGAGGATGCCCTGAATCAATTAATGGTTGTGACTGAGGAGAGGGATCAATATATGGAAATGCATGAATCACTAGTTGTCAAGGTTGGAAGTTCAGATAAAAAGAAGGATGAGTTGCAGGAACTGCTTAATCTGGAGGAGCAGAAGTCAGCGTCTATGAGAGAGAAGCTGGAGGATGCCCTGCATCAATTAATGGTTGTGACTGAGGAGAGGGATCAATATATGGAGATGCATGAATCATTAGTTGTCAAGGTTGAAAGTTCAGATAAAAAGAAGGATGAGTTGCAGGAACTGCTTAATCTGGAGGAGCAGAAGTCAGCGTCTATGAGAGAGAAGCTGGAGGATGCCCTGCATCAATTGATGGTTGTGACAGAGGAGAGGGATCAATTTATGGAGATGCATGAATCACTAATTGTCAAGGTTGAAATTTCAGATAAGAAGAAAGATGAGTTGCAGGAACTGCTTAATCTGGAGGAGCAGAAGTCAGCGTCTATAAGAGAGAAGCTGGAGGATGCCTGGCATCAACTGATGGTTGTGACAGAGGAGAGGGATCAATATATGGAGATGCATGAATCACTAGTTGTAAAGGTTGAAAGTTCAGATAAAAAGAAGGATGAGTTGCAGGAACTGCTTAATCTGGAGGAGCAGAAGTCAGCATCTATAAGAGAGAAGCTAAATGTTGCTGTTCGGAAGGGGAAGTCTTTGATTCAACAGCGAGATAGTCTGAAACAAGCTGTTGAAGAGATGACCACTGAGTTGAAACATCTGAGATCTGAGATGAAGTCTCAGGAAAATACTCTTGCTAGTTATGAGCAGAATTTTAAGGATTTCTCTGTTTATTCAGGACGTGCAGAGGCCTTGGAATCAGAGAATCTGTCTCTGAAGAACCGGTTGGCTGAAATAGAGAGGAATTTTCAGGAAAAAGAACATAAATTGAGCTCAATTATCAACACTTTAGTTCACATTGAAGATAATGTCGATGTTAGCGAAAATGACCCTATTGAGAAGCTGAAACAAGTTGGAAAACTATGCTCTGACCTGCGTGAAGCTATGTATTTTTCTGAACAAGAGTCGGTGAAATCTAGAAGAGCAGCAGAGTTACTTCTTGCAGAACTGAATGAAGTTCAGGAAAGAAATGACACTTTCCAAGAAGAGCTAGCAAAAGCTTCCGACGAGATTGCAGAATTGACCAAGGAAAGGGACTTAGCAGAGACTTCCAAGCTTGAAGCTCTATCTGAACTTGAAAAGTTATCTACTCTGCACTCCAAGGAAAAAAAGATCCAATATTCTCAGTTCATGGGATTAAAATCTGGCCTTGATCGATTAAAGGAGGCCATGCGTGAGATCAATTGCTTACTTGCTGATGCCTTCTCCAAGGATTTGGATGCTTTTTATAATCTGGAAGCTGCTATTCAGTCATGTACTGAGCCTAATGGTCCTGCTGATGTCAATCTTTCTCATTCCATTGTGTCTGGTGCCTTCAAATCTAGGGATCTGAAGGACAAGGTACGGTTCCTCTGTAAATTTACTTTTTCTCCCCTTAATAGTTGTTTTATTATCTCATTTACCTTGGCTCCTGTTTTTGAGGTGTGGTATTTGGGTTGATAGTTCTATAAACCAAACTTGGGTTTGTTAAATCCAGTTTTCTCAACTCCTTAGCCCATAGATTAGGAAAACTCTCTGAATTTGCTCCATAACATCTAACCATCGTCTCTGGTCTCTTTCTTCCAGAATGTATCAACTTCTTAATTAAACATATTAGTTAAATAAAAACTAATAATTAATGGGAATTTTTACAATAAATAAGTAAATAAATTTAGTTGGAATGGTAATAATAATGATTAAGATTTAAATTCTAATATGGTCTCAATACTTTTAAAACGTCAATTTTGGTTTATTAATGAGGGTTGCTTTTCTTTTAGGGGAAATTTTTTTCTCTTGATTCCTGGTCGAACTTTTACACTAATGCTCATGTGGATGAAAATGTTGCAACTGAAATACATAGTCTTGTGCACCAACTAGAAGAATCGATGAAGGAAATTGGTGCTCTGAAAGAAATGATAGATGGGCATTCTGTGTCATTCCACAAACAATCCGACTCTCTATCTAAGATACTGGGGGTACTTTATAGAGAAGTTAATTCACAGAAAGAATTGGTTCAAGCATTAAAGTGGGATGTGCAACAGAGTGAATCAGTTGCAAAAGACAGAGAAATGGAAGGTGATATCTTATGTAGAAACATTGCTATGCTTTTTGAAGCATGCACATCTGTTATTAAGGAAGTTGACGAAAGAAAAGGGGAACTAATGGGACATGATTTGACCAGTGGAAATTTGGGAATGGAAATTATCTCCACTACACCTGATCAACTTTCACACGCTGGAAAAACTCATTTATTGTCTGAGGAATCTGTCCGGAAAATTGCTGACAGGTTGTTGTTGGCAGTGAGGGAATTTATAGGTTTTAAAGCTGAAATGTTAGATGGTAGTCTAAAGGAAATGAAGGTTTCAGTAGCAAATTTGCAGAAAGAGCTTCAGGAAAAGGACATCCAGAAGGAAAGGATTTGCATGGAGCTTGTTGGTCAAATTAAGGAAGCAGAAGCAACTGCGAGTAGATATTCAATTGATCTTCAAGCCTCAAAGGATCAGGTATATGAGTTGGAGAAAGTAACGGAACAGATGGATAGCGAGAGGAAGGTCCTGGAGCAGAGATTAAGGGAGATGCAAGATGGTTTGTCTATTTCGGATGAGTTAAGGGAGAGGGTCAGGTTACTCACAGGTTCGCTTGCAGCAAAAGACCAGGGTATGTTAAATTGTCCTTAAATCCTTCATATATCTAATGTTCACAGAGATTATAAATACTTAGGCTGGCTTTGGTTAATGTTTATTGTTTGCAGAAATTGAGGCCCTAATGCATGCGCTTGATGAGGAGGAGCTGCAGATGGAAGGTTTGACCAAAAAGATTGAGGATCTGGAAAGAGACTTGAAGCAAAAGAATCAGGAACTTGAGAGCATCGAAGCTTCTCGCGGGAAGCTCATGAAAAAACTCTCAATAACAGTGACGAAATTTGACGAGCTTCATCATCTGTCCGAAAGTCTCTTAACTGAGGTTGAAAAACTTCAAGCACAGTTGCAAGATCGGGATGCTGAAATATCGTTTTTGAGACAAGAGGTAACTAGATGTACCAATGATGCTCTTGTTGCAACCCAGACAAGCAACAGAAACTCAGAGGATATCAACGAGGTCATAACATGGTTTGACACAATGGAAGCTCGGGTGGGGTTGTCTCATAGTGGTCATGATGACAAGGAAAATGAAGTTCGTGAATGCAAGGAAGTACTCAAGAAAAAGATTACATCTATCTTAAAAGGAATTGAGGATCTCCAAGCAGAGTCTCAGAGGAAGGATGAAATGTTGCTGGCTGAAAAGAATAAAGTAGAAGAACTGAAACGCAAGGAATTGCAATTAAACTTGCTTGAAGATGTTGGAGATAATAATAGAGCGAGCAGTGTCGCCCCTGAAATCTTTGAATCTGAACCATTGGTGAGGTTTTTGGTAGTTCTTCTCGTATTTTGAGTATAAAATACTTTTGATAATAATAGATTGTACTTTCGATCATAATTTCTTGCCATTTCTGATGTTTCATGATTTTTGTGAAATAGCCTCTTGCATGTTCATCCATTCGCATTTTCCCCTTAACTAAACTATGAAATGAAATGTTCATGTTTGCTTAGTTTGCATGTGGATGGTGATGTTAAAGTTGCTTTTTGTTCAATTATCATTTCCTCATTCGTTATGAAATAACAGAAGTAATTAACTCACTCCATACGTTACTATTGTCATTGTTTTTTCTGTTGAAGCACATTGTGAAAAGTTGTATCTTATGTACTCTTTTGGCAGATTAACAAATGGGCAGCAAGCAGTACCTCTGTTACACCTCAAGTCCGTAGCTTGCGCAAAGGCAATACTACCGATCAAGTTGCGATTGCCATAGATATGGATCCTGCTAGCAGTAGTAATAGGTTAGAGGACGAAGATGACGATAAAGGTAAAATTCTAAACTAGCGTGATTATTATCTCCTTCCTTTTCAATTTGAACTTGTGATCTAATTGCCTAAACTATCGTTCCTTTGATTCTCCATTATAGTGCATGGTTTCAAGTCGTTAGCTTCTTCGAGAATTGTTCCAAAATTTTCAAGACGTATGACGGACATGATTGATGGCCTTTGGTATGCATATGCATATTCTTTTTAGTCACTTAAATATTTAGATCTGAACAAGTCTGAAGCACGATTTTGTTTATAATTTTTCTAGGGTTTCTTGTGATCGGGCGCTGATGCGACAACCTGCTTTACGACTGGGGATTATTATCTATTGGGCCATATTACATGCACTTGTTGCCACATTTGTAGTTTGAGCAGTGAAATTGGTTAGTCATTCATCTTTTCTTCAGCTGTTCGCTAATATATCGGGTTTTTTTTTAGAGAAAATATATCGGTTATTATATATATATATATCCTTTCCTTTTTTATGTCCATATGTTGCTTGATTGGTCGTTGTTAACTTTAGGTTAATATCATGTCCACTATAGGCGAGTTGGAGGATGATTTTTTAAAAGAGAATATTTAAGGTGCATAACTATTTCGATTTCTGTTTTCTCTTTTTAAAAATTAAGTTTGGAAACATTAATTTACTCGTGTGTTCTTTTGTTTTGTTGTATAGTTTTTGTAAACATTTTCAAAATCTAGCCCAACTTTAAAAAAAAAAAAAGAACACTTCTAATCCTCCATAAGCATTACAAGGCATGTCAATCCTACTTTGTTACACGAACACCGTGCACGTGCAACATATTCGTGCAATATCTGTAATTTCCCTTGCCTCTCATTTTTCCAGGTCCATAATTCGCCGGAAGAAAAGAAGAAAGAGTTGGTATAACTGGTTCCCCATCATATGGATAGACATTAGGTTCCTCATTCGTTTGTACATGTTTTATTTTTCTACCATTAGAGTGAGCTGATCAGATGATTTATTTTTTCTTTCGTTCATCCCCGACCGAGCGATTGCGATTTCCCCAATTTTTTCCTTGCAAATCGCAGATTGCTTGGCCGCATCAAATAAGGATCACAGAAATCTTTGTCCATTTCAAAGTATAGATCATCATTTTGTTTACTCAGAAACCAACCTTACTCTCAGATTGTACGAGACACAGCAATTTTTGTTACAAATTTTTGCTACAAAGCCGTAAAAGGGCTCTCCAGCTTTTAGAATAGAAAACTTTGCATCTTGTTATTTGTTTCCAACTTTGAGATATATCATCGCATCTGCATGTACTCAAATTTAGTTTGTACGTCAGGTTGTGAATATAAAATTTAGATCTTCTGCTCCCCATTTTATTTTAATTTTATATATATCTCATTGGTCGGGTGGTTATCTATTTAATTCTTAATATTTTTAAAAATTGCGGTTAAATTCATGAGCTTTGAGTAATGATTTTGTGTAACAAAGTCGTAAATGTCAAGTGATTTGGCATGAAAGAGATTTGATATGTTAGCTTCAAAGCCGGTGTGTTATGTTGAGTCAAATCTATTAACAGTTATCTAATACATGTCACATGAATAAAAAAAAGCACAAAAAAAATATGTATTTTTCCATATAGTATTGAGTTCAAAATTTTATAAAAATACTAAAAATCACTTCTTTGACCTTTAACAAAAAAAAATTTATTTTTATAGATAAATATTTATTTTATGTCATTTCGTATAATTTTCTTTATATTTTGTTGTGAACCTAAAGAGAGTATAGGTGCTTTAATCAATTATCTCTTCAACCACACATCTTATTCTTACCGAGCAAATAAAAATAGAAATACAATTTTTTTTTTATTATTTGTTGAGCTATTCTTGAATTAGCAAGAACACCATAATTTAGATGAGTATGAAGCATATTGAATCAGCAAGAACACCATAATTTAGATGAGTAGGAAGCATACACCATAATTTAGATGAGTAGGAAGCATAAACTAAACAAAGCAATTGAAATTATTAAACATAATTACCAAAATTCAAAAACTAAATGAACATATTACCGATGGAAGAGACGAGAGAATAAGCATGAAACCCATAAACGAATCAGAGGAGCTATAGTGGTGATGCTTTTACTTGGTCTAAAAAGCTCTTGAAATTCCCTTTTGGATTCTCCTCAAACCTTGCTATCCTGAAATACTTCAGCTCCACCCTTTCCGCCGTCCCGTCCACCGCAAGATCTGCCAGCACTCTCCCGATCGCCGGTGACATTTTGAACCCGTGCCCCGAGAACCCGCCGCCGATCACCACATCCTTGCCAAATTCCCCTCCCAAAAAATCAATCACAAAGTCCTCATCTGGTGTCATTGAGTACATACACAGCTGCGTTGCCACAGGCTTGCTTGAATCCACTGCCCCCCCAAATCTCCCCTCAATCCACTCCTTCAATGCTACCACCGGTAGCCGCTCCCCGCCCCTCCACGGCCGCTTGTCGGGATCGCATGGATGCCCGCCGTGCACCGCTACCTTCATCAGCCCTGGGAACTCCAGCGACGGCGTCCCGTAAATGTACGGGTCGCCGTAGCTGGCGAACGTCGGGAAATCCCCTCCGATGGCGTACTCGGCCTCGGCCCCCTCCTTGATCCGCCAGTAGCAAACAGTAGTCTCCAATGGCTGAATTGGCAATTCAATCCCACCAACTAATTTAACTAACTTTGCAGCCCAAGCTCCAACCGTCACCACACATTTCTTTCCCCTAAATCTCTCCCCATTGGCTGTGGAAACAACAATTCCTCCACTACCCTCATCCCTCTTTATTGCCACCACCTCTGAATTGTCCTTCAAAACGGCTCCGTTTTTGTACGCCAAAGTTTGGAACATAGCCACCGCCTTGGTGGGCTTGATTACGCCGCCGTGCTTGCTCCACACCGCCACCCAATCCGCCGGAATCGCCACCCTGCCGGAGTATTTCTCCGCTAGTTGCCGGTGGTCGAGGACCCGATGGGGAATCGAAAGTTTCTGGCTGGTGTCGATGACGGCAGCGAGACTTTTGTCGTCCGATGGGCCGAAATCGAGCTGCTCCGCCGGAAAATAGACCCGGTAGCCGATTTCCAACTCGGCGGCCCGCCAGAGGTCGTAGGAGTCCATGACCAGACGGTGGTAGTAGTCCTCCGGGTAGGTGGCGCGTATGGTGCGTGACTCGCCGTGGGAAGACCCTCGGTGGTGGAGGAAATCGAACTGCTCCAGAATCACAACTCTGTTTCCTCTTTTCGCGAGATGGTACGCCGTTGAACTGCCCATTACGCCGCCGCCGACGACGATGACGTCGAATTGACTAACGGAATCTTCCATTTCTCTCCGTCGGAGTTTACGATGAGGGGAACCGGCGCGTGAGCAACGATGTGTTTATGGTCAATACTCAATACCAACAGAAGGGAGTTTAAAATTGAAACCCAGAGGCTTCTTGGAAGTTGTCAGAGTTTAGGATAAAATGACGATAATGCCCTTTCTCAATTCCCTTTTTTCTTCTTTCACAAATTAGTGTTCACGGCCGAACCGAAACCCAAACGAATTTTTAATGTAAAGAAATAAAAAAGAAATACTTTATAAATCGAACCGAACCGAAATCGATGGTGCCATTCGGTCCAGAACTAAGAAAGAAAGAAGATGCAGGAGAAGAGAAGAATTAGACTTGGTAGAAGAAGAGAAGAAGATTCGAAATGTTAATGTTAAAAGAAGAAGCAGAGAAGTAAAGGGAAACTCTAGTCATTTGAAAAGTAAAAGGGAAAATAATGAAATAAATAGAAAAATAAAATTTTAAAGTATTGATTATTTCGTATTACGAAAAAAAATATATTTTAATAAAAGCAAAAGCCTGTCATGCTCCCAATCTGGGCTATCACCCATCATGTCAGGCGCTACAGGTAAGTCATTATACATTTATTTATTATTTAATATATATATTTTATATATTGTATACGGTTCGGTTCGATTTTGGAGTTTGGTTTTCAACTCTCTAAATTTTGAAGAATCGAACCGGACGTAAAATCCGTCAAAATCGATTTTTTGAATCGGTTCAGTACGATTTGTTGGTTTAGTCGGTTTTCTCAATTTGGTTGTGCACCCTTAATTTAAACTATATTATGTGTCTTTTTGTAGATAATTTATAATGGTTGGTTCACTCTCTTGGTTGGTTCTTGTTACACCAACTCCACTATGATTATGGTTAGAATGATTTTGTTTGTCGTGATTGAATTGATCTCGGTTGCTTTTTGAAATGAATGGATAAAAAATTAATAAAAAAATATTTCAATAATTTATAAAATGAGCATTTGGAATGCAGGTTCGGTCAGTGACTTGTGAATGTTATTTACATTTTTCTTTGTAAATAATGGAAGAAATATATGCATGTTCTTTATTTTTAGAGAGAGCTTTAAATTATTTAGGCTTTCGAAAATTATATTTAGTTATTTCAATGAAAATTTTCCATATCTACAAATCATAATTTTTTGTTATTATAAAAAAATATTGAACCTAAAACTATTAGCCATAAGTAATTTTTGTGAAACTGTTAAAAAATATTGGATAGAATTGGTATGAAATTAAAAAAAATTACATGGTGTACTATATACTTATGGGGTGGCAGACCGAACTTACAACCTCAAAATTGAAGGTATATGTCAATTACCGCTAAGTTATGTTCGTTTTGATGACCCTTATCATGTTGTATTAAATAAGATGTCATAAATCAATTTATCTCGAGGCCTAGAGCACCACGCATTTTATTTTAATTTTCTTTTAAATGTAATCAAACGATATAATTTTCTACAAAAATTGTAAATTGCTTAAAACTATTAAAAAATAAGAGTAAAATTACAGTTCTAATTATATTTAAACATATTTAGCCACTGTATTTTGATGGTTGTTTATTTAACCTTCAATCTTTAAACTTTAAGAAATCTATATTACATCTGTTTACATAGAATTGAAATTTCATGTCTTTATTGATGACGACATTGTACACGTGTTCAAAGTAAATACTGATTTGTTTTGGCATAACGCAATAGATAAATGACAAAAATCTTTATAAAAAGAAAGTCATATGCTAAATTACAAAAATTTATATATTGTTCCATGCATGCACCACTTTATTTTATTCAAAACTATTTTTTCTCTCTTTTGCTTGTGTCTTTAACTTCGGATCGGTTAGACTGAGTCTACCTCAACGTTAATTGACATTTATATCCTATTATGAAGTCGAGAGTTTGAATTCCCACTCCCACAACTCAGCACTAGTTGACATTTATTTCCAAAATGAAGTTGGGAGTTTGAATTCCTACTTCCACATGCTGTATTATAAAAAATAAAAAAACTTCGAACTGAATCTATCATGCAAAGAATAGAAATACGTGCCAAAGTAAATATAGCTCAAGGTAATTGACATATACCTTCAACCATGAGATTGTGAGTTCGATCCTCCATCCCCACATGCTACACTAGAAAAAAAGAAAAATACATCGAGATAAATGTTTGTATTGTACCGACAAATACTTAGTTGTTGCAATTGTTAAAATAATTTATCTCAACTGTGCTTCTATAAAAATTAAATGCAATAGAAAATAAATAAGTGTTCGGTAAATTCAGATTGAAAATGAAATATTCAAAAAGTTTGTTAGCACGGGCGCCAAATTTTTTGGGAACCAATCTCAAAAGCTATTATTGTCCAAATTTTACTAATTAACATAATTAAAAATGATTTTATTTATATTAATATATAATCAATTTGGCCAACGCTTTTTATCAAAAAAAAAAAAGTACGTTTTGGGCTGATAGAAACAAACTTAGAGTCTGGCCCAACCACAGCAGAGAGGAGATCTGTAGACATTGGGCCTTGTGACCCAGCCCATTATGATTTACTCGCCCGACTCATTGGTCTTTGGGCCTGTTCAAAGCCCGTGTTCGTTCTATTAGCCCAGCCCAATGCTCGTTTTCTTGGAGTTTCGTTTATATAAATGAATCTCTAAGGTCCGTTGCAAAATAAATGCCTTTTTTTTGTTTAACTATAAAATAATAAATGCTCTAAAAATAATTGTTGATGTAGAATCATGGACAAGATGCTAAAATAATGAGCCATCGTCTATATTCACACATCTGAGATCGCCAAATGTTTAGGAGGCAGAGCTCTTTTATCGCGAAATTAAACCAGCTATTAACGTAGACTTATTTGTCAGTCGTGTCGGGTCTGCCGCTCAGTTGAAAGCTATGAAACAAGTATGCGGTAGTTTGAAACTGGAATTGACAGGACGAGTTGACAAACTTGCAAACAGAACATCGTATTGATGTGGTGTTCGACTATGTTCACTCTAAAATTAAAGTCAGTACTTAGTTCGAACCTTTATCAAGCCGAACTTAGTTAGGTTGCTTAAAGACAGTGTACCTTTGAAAAGGTGGGACTCCACTTTTTGTGGTTGAGAACTGAGTCTCACACTGTGATACGTATATTTTAACTAATTTATTCATTTTTCAATTTTAGCTTTAACTCTTACGGTTTACGTTTCAAATTTTTGTATCAATAAGTGAATTAATAATTTGTTACTTGCAATTTGAATTAAATTCATTTATTTTTTTATTAATAAAATTATAATGAATTAAATTTCTTATTCAACTAATATATTTTATTAAAAAATTAGTGCAGTTTAGACAGAGATGAGAGTAAAGCAGTAATAAAAGTCATTCAAAAAAGAAAAAAGAACTCAAAG
This sequence comes from Momordica charantia, assembly GCF_013281855.1. Lineage (NCBI taxonomy): Eukaryota > Viridiplantae > Streptophyta > Magnoliopsida > Cucurbitales > Cucurbitaceae > Momordica > Momordica charantia. The sequence continues at coordinate 4,113,008 of NW_028275159.1, forward strand.
GCACATAAAGAATATTATTTTAACAAAAACTTTAAATGAAATTTTGTTTGAATGAAAACTTACTAGAAACTAAAATTGTATATAACTTTTCAAGTAGATATGACATAATTATATAAATTAATTAATAAAATTCGATACACGTTTTTAAGTTGCAAGTATTTTGTCGGATGTCCCCGACCCCGAAGGGACAAGTTCCGGATAAAAATACTATTGAATGAAAAAAAAAATTCCAAGTAAAAATTGATTTTTGCTTAGAAAAAGATAAAAGAAAAAAAAGCCCACGAACGGGAGGTTAAATATTAGAATACGTCGAAATTTTGGGGTAATCTATTAATTTCAATATTTGCAAGGAGTCCGACCTAAATTTGCCGGATATATAATTCAATCCGTAGTACGCGAAAACCAAAATATCTGAAGCTTGGAGAGAGAAACCCGTCGGGCTGCTAGGGTTTTTACGGTGCCTGCATCGTCGGCTCCGATCTGTTCGTATGTCTTCTCGAATTCGTTTTCTTTTGGATTTTCATGCTTTCTTCCTGAATTCTCACCTTGAAAGATTATTTATCAAGCCTCCGGTCATATTCCGCATGTTGGATTGTTAACCCTAAGGCCAATGCTCGATTTTCTGTAATTTAGTCCGAGGATGAACATTTCGTAGAACTTCTGTTCGATTTGTATGTTTTTAGTTATAGGATTTTTAGGAGTATAATATGCGAATTGTTGTATTGTATTGTATTTTTGTTCATGAATGGGCGACACGACGTTCCTGTTCGTGCGCTTATTTTTCGGTAACTTGGCTGATTCTTTATGGGATTGACAGGTTTATCGAAAAAAGATGTCTCGCGTGTATGTTGGGAACTTGGATCCAAGGGTTTCTGAGCGCGAGCTTGAAGATGAATTTCGTGTTTTTGGAGTTATTCGAAGGTGCGGTATATTTAACTTCATGCCTCATGAGCTACCTTTTTAAAAAAAAAAAAAAATTGCTTCGCGCACTCTGTCTCTGTTGGGTTCTGAAGTGGATTGCAAACTCATTCAATTTATGTTTAATCCCGTCTGCCAGGGGATATACTACTTATTAGCCGGTTAAATTGTTGAAATGTACCCCAGGTTCATAGCAATATGTACAAATTCAAACACTTCATTCTTGATATAAATTCTTACCAGCCACACTGCTAGGCTTGGCGCACCATTAACATTATGATTTCAAGAATTTCCAACTTTTAATCGTCAAATTTACTGATTTATCTGTTTACTACCAACTTTTTTGCCTTGGCCATGCATTTAGATGAAATTAGATCACAAGAATTCTCATTGATAACTCTTGAGAGATTTGTGTTGACACCATGGTCCTACAATGCAAGCTACTAATATTCATGGATTGGTTAGTCACCTAGAGTTAAAACTTTGACTTCCATTTTTTATTCCAGGTTACTCTTGGACATGATTTCCTTCATTATATCTGCTTTTTGGTTGCAAAACACTTAAGATTAGGAATTAATACTCCTGTATTTGAATTTTGACTGAGTGGTCACGGTCTCATTATTGTGACTGAGTGGTCACGGTCTCATGGATTCTTAACCGCATGGCACTCTGGTCATCTATAGGGATATTTGATTTTCCCACCATTTTATGCAACCAAATGTTATATGGTTTGCTGACACTCCCAGACGTGCAATCTGATGATCTTTGAGGACTGAGCAGTTCATAGGGAAAAGGAAAGCCTACCGTCTGGGTGTTAGACTGACTCATACATATTTTGTTTATTTTAATCATTTGGTTTTTCAATTTTTGAATGTTGTGTTTCAGTGTATGGGTTGCACGAAGGCCCCCAGGTTATGCCTTCATAGATTTTGATGACCCCAGAGATGCAAGGGATGCAATCCATGAATTAGATGGTATGTGTGGGCTTTTTTTGCTTTTTATATTGCTTTTGTTTTTTATTGGTGAAAGGTTCTGTATTTGGATGCAGTTTTCATTGTTTTAACTTTTAGTCGTTGGTGCATTTTTTCATACATATCTCTTGGCCTTAACAATGATATTTAATAATGCTTTTGTGTAGAGCTTCTTAGTATCTGATTCTTTATGTGCATCTTGAATAATTAAACTAAGTTTAAGCCCATAATACCTTTTCACCTTCACACAAACCATCTTGTCCTCTATTATTGGTTTATTCATTGATGCAATGCAATTTTATATGCAACAATTTTTTCATCTTTAATATTTTATTAGGCACCCCTTTTACTTGCTATTTACACTGAGTTGAATCTCCTATGGCTTTCCTGATCATTTTTCCTTCAGCCTATTGAATATAATCAAGTTTTCATCCTGTCATGTGTTGATGGTTTGTTCTTTGCCTTTTTGATATTTGTGTTTGAACTTGTTTAGCAATGCCTTACTATATTCACTTGTTGACTGACAGTTCATGTCAATCAAACTATTCTTTACATGCATTGTCACTCAACTATTGTCATGTTTTAGCATTTATGGTTTATAGCAGTTCGTACATAATAAGAATAGTAAATTCTGAATCAGGAAAGAATGGCTGGAGAGTTGAGCTTTCTCACAATTCTAGAGGTGGGGGCGGTGGCCGTGGCGGAGGGGGTCGTGGTCGTTCTGGTGGTTCTGATTTGAAATGCTACGAGTGTGGTGAGCCTGGGCATTTTGCTCGTGAATGTCGTTTACGTGGCGGCGGCGGCGGCGGCGGTGGTGGTGCAGGAAGAAGACGTAGCCGCAGTCCTCGATACCGTCGGAGTCCAAGTTATGGTCGCAGGTCAGAACATTGAGATTGAATGTTGCATTTATATTTAGTATATATTTGGTTTATAATTTGTCACATTTGTTTTTACTCCCAGTTGTCTGCATTTGGATTTCTTGATCCCCTTTGGTATTATATATGCTCTGGGGTTTTGACATCATTAGTCTCTTTATAGGAGTTATAGTCCCCGTGGAAGATCCCCAAGACGCCGCAGCTTGTCACCTCGTGGGCGTAGCTATAGCAGATCTCCTCCATACCGTGGAAGAGAGGAGCTGCCTTATGCCAATGGGTGAGGCTCTTTGATATACCCTGCTTTGGTAGATTTAATTTCTCGTCCATGACTGTGGCTTCCTAGTCTGCTTGCTACAGCTATAGAAAGAGCTGTTACTTGGGCATTTTTGTTCTATTTATTGCTTTCCTTCCATTCTTTTAATATCTTGGATGTACACATTTTGGTGCCAGTCCTTGCTAGATATATGGAATTTGTTTGTTTTACTGTGTTGTGGGTTTTTTTTTTCTTTGGTTGCCCCAATGGAAGACCTCCATATTCACTGATTGTTGTTAGTTTGTGCATTCTTGTCCAGAGATTATTTCACTTCCAAGTATCAACTAATTATAATTATATTTGGTTGTGTTCACTGTTTCACTTTTGTGCAGAAATGGTGTAAAGGACCGACGTCGGAGCAGGAGCTGAGGACAACGGGCTTCTCAACCTGGCTTAGTTAAACACAGGATGTTTAGAGGATTACTCCGATTCTATGTGTTTTTAGTGGTTGGACTTCATAACGGACCTTTTTAAAATCGGGCGACGCCCTCAGCCTCTACTTTTGAGTTTGGATAAGTCCTTTCTATCTTCAATTTGAATTGTTTTTTATTTATCCCTTCAATATAGTTGTAGGATCTATATACTTAAGTATCATCAGTTCATATTTATTTTGATAATGTTATTAAGCAAATGTCTTGAAGGGCACTGCTAAAGGTGTATGTTTTTTTTCCTTGTTGAGGTGTCGTCTCGTTCTGCTTCACTGCTTTTCTGCTTCTAGTCGTCTGCTTCTGCTTCTGCTTCACTGCTTTTCTGCTTCTGCCCTATCCTGGGATTTCGTTCTACTCTGCCCAGCTCTGGGATCTTCAATTTGGAAGGTTGTAGGTCCCAGCCGGCTACAACTGTAGATGCTACTATTTGATTGAATCTCTGCGGTTGTGTTGCACGCTCTCATAATGTTTATGGCCATTCCTTTTTAATTAACTTGAGGATTGAGGAACGGCATCAAATGCTTCTGGCAGGTACATGAAACTGTTCTACAGAAGTTTGGGTTCGGTTTCTTGCAGAAAATAACATTTTTATGCATTCTTAAAAAAAACATATTTTGCTGCATAGCATTCTTCTCTTGGCATTTTTTTCTCATACTAGGACGTTGTTTTTCCATCCCATTTATTACCATTTGATTTGTTTCTCCATCGTCAGTTCTGGTTACTAATCATCCATCTGAATCAGGGAGTTTGCATATGATCGTGTGGTTTAGGATTTTTGCATCTACTTAAGTGGAGGTGATTAGGCATAGGAGAGTCAGTATTTTATGAATGGTTATTTCTTTTGAAATATTGTATCAATTTTTGTTTATACGTTTTAATTTTATTTTACCTTGTTACGAATAACTTGTATGTTGGGTCGATTGCCATGCATGCTGTGCACTACTTTGGTTGGGCGATATCTTGTTAAGTGAATTGTGTCGAGATGCGCCACTCCTTCAAACTGAGTGCTAGTGGGAGTTCTCTTCGGTCTCGAAAGTGCTTTTTTCTTGCGGTGGTGAATGTGAATTACATATCGACTACCCATTCCCCGCGATTCTTTAGAAGTCCTGCATCCTTAGCAGAGATTATCTGGGTCGGTCCTTTCCATCTGCTTGGGTAGTTCGTTGAGAACATAAGTCCTCTGTGGGGTCGGCATCTGAAGTCGAGCCCGCCTAATCTCCTCCCATTTTCTAGAGCATGCGGCTGCCAAGTCTTTCTGCTATATATAATTGTTTTCACGGTCTATGTAATGAAGATTGTAATTTGCTTTTTATAGATTTGTTAGAATATTTGGATAGCCATAGCTGGAATTGGTAATTATGAGGACGTTGGCTTTACTGAATTTTCCTTCCGACGAGATAGCCTTTGAGGCACTCCATTTATTGCATTTTCAAAGGGAGACCAAGTTTGGCAATGATTACAACTTGGGACCAAATTTATAATTTAAATTATATTTGGACTCGAAGGGAAATAAGAGCGAGTGGGAGAAAGTGAGGAGTGCATCTTATGATATTGATTTTGGCTTAATACGTTGTTCTAGTTATTGTCTGTCTTAGTCTTAATGGAGTTGGTAATTTAATTATTTCTCTTGGTGGATTTCATGTGGAATGATTAATAGTGAACGTGTTTTGTTGCGGCAAACTACTTGGATAGAAAGATGACTTGAAGATTGTGATGTGTAGAAGTAGAACGCTTGCTTTTTGTTTTTTCTCATAATGATGATGTTTTTGGGAAGATTTGAGGGCAGTTTGGAAATTATGTTCACAAAAATTATTTGTAAAAATTAAAAATGTAGTTTTTTTTTTTTTGGTGAAACATTTATAAGTTAGAGGTTTCTCATATGATTGTTTCCGCCTACGAGAATCTACAACAGGGTCCCATCCATGCATGTTTAACGAGTAAATAGATAATTTTAGAGTGGTTGTATGTAATGTAGTGTAGACGGAATATACTCAAATAATCACTCAATTTTGGAAAAGCAAAGAAAATAATTGGGAAAAAAGAGAGTCGTGAGATTTAAAGACATGTTTTAGTTTCAAATATTTAGTCTCTAATTTTTATAAGGTTTTAATTAAAATTTTCTTATGTTTTAACATTATCTACCTAATCTCTCACCACGTAAGAATGCAAGTATGTAGTATATTGGTAGAAATTTTGAAGACAAAAAGAGGTTCAAGAGATGAAAGTTCAAAATTTTTACCAATTTCTTAGGATTTTGGATGATTTTTTTTCTCCTTTAAATTCTGCAAATTCACCAAGTGTTATGTTTGTTATATAAATCTATCATTGTCAATTATACCATTTACTAATGATGAGGGATTAATTTAAAAATATTAAAATTAAATTGAAAATTTTTAAATAATAGAGATTCAGTTTATAAAATACCAAGGGATAAGCATATATTAGGCCTAAATTAAATGTGACAATTACGAGTGGGCCCTGTTTCAGTTCATTGTAAATCATGGTATGGATTTGGTCGGTTGTCAGTTTATGAATACCAGTCTTCTTGTAATTAAATGACTTGACAGTTGGAATTTGTCTGAGACGAAAGGTTTAGACTTCTATTTCACATATAAACATAAATTTTACGTTAAATAAAAGTCATCAATGTTTATTTGTATGCCATTTCTTTAAGTAGAATTGAAAAATACTTCGGTTTAAAGATGAACTCTCCATTTTTTTAGTATAAGAAATTGGGACGTGAGAATTTGAACAACAAAAAAAATGAAATTATACATAGTTTAAACTCGTAATCGATCTATATGGTAATTAATTGGTTAAGTTCTACTTCGGTCATGTGCCAAAGTTGTGACATTAATTTTTATTTCGAATAATTTAAAACAATTTTCAATGCAAGGTGTTGAGAAGAATCCACTTCTTGGATGTTTTTTGGTCGATCACTAATCCATTTCCACTTGTGAAAAGAGTGAAAGAATGATTTCAATAATATTTCTTATGGGTTTTGAAACTTCTTTTGAATTTTCTTAGCATGCAATTGAGATTAAACTGGTCAAGATTGGTTTTGAAATTGGAGACTAAAATAGGGCAAAATTCAAAATCCGCATCCAAATGAAATTTAAACAACCCTAAAATCAACAAATCGCTAAATTATAAGTCCAGTTTTTTAACTTTGGCAAGTGTTTGAATTTTAAAAGATGTTTAATAGCCTTTTAGGTTTTCAATCTTTCATCTAATTGGGTTTACTTTTTTTTCTTTTTTCTTTTTTTTTTTAATTCATAAACCTATTAAACTTAAAAATGAAATGTTGCCGTTAAACTTTGTGTCCAAAGAGTCTGTAAATTTTAAAAGATATTAAATTCATGATGATTTATTAGATACAAAACTAAAGTTTTTAAAACCTATTAAATATAAAAGTGAAAGTTTCAACATTTATTAAAAATATCACTTTCTAAAATTATTAGTCTTTGTATTTTTAGTTTTGGTTCATTTATGTACCTACCTCTAGTCTCAAAATGTTTGTTTTGATCTCTATAATTTTTAAAAGTGAACATTTTGGTCCCATAAATTTATTTTTAATCTCATTTTTATATCACAATTTCAACAACTACACTATATTCAATATATTACTTGAAATATAACAACAAGTTTATATTAAAGTATTTCTATCCTGTGTAAAATTTTATGTTAAATTTTTTCCCAAAAAAAGAACCACATATTCACCAAAATGAACATTTTAAAAGTACCACGATTAAAATGAATTAAAGTAACTGTAATATTTTCATCAAATGACAGAAACCTAAAAATAAATATTTTAAAGGTATCATAATTAAAATAAAATAAATGGACCAAAATAATATTTTAATGAAAAAAAAACCCCTTTCTTCCCGCCTGCAACTGCACCAACTGGGTCCCATCCATGGCTTCTTCCCGCAACTCGTCTTGGCAGTTGGCATTTGAAGAGAAATCATCCGATAAACAAAATTGTTGCTGCCAATTTCAAATCATCCCAATCAAAATTCCTCTTCTGATTTCTGATTACACTCTTCATTTCCACCCTCCTATATGCTCATCACGTTTTCCAATGCGCTCTTTAACTCTCAAGTTGAGAGACTGAATATTTTATATGATTCCAAATCTGAGCTGTGTTCTTCTTCTTCTTCTTCTTCTTCCAGCTGTTAGTGGGAAGTCAACCGCATAAGACAAATCCTCAATTATCTCGATTCTCGCCTCCATTTGAGCCCCTCGATTGCGGGATCCTCTCTGTTTTCTCACAAAAGTTTTTGCGTGAATCTTTTCGTTATTCGGTAAGCCGCTGCGCGGTGACATTTTTTGCTCGCTTTGCTTCTTCTTGAAGATTTTCCACAGCCATAACTACCAAAATCCACTACCCATTTCTTTGTTTACTGATGTGATTCGCTCCTTGTTCGGTTTAACTTCTATGGCTGAATGCATTTGAGAGAACGAACGAACAATCATGGAGTTGAAGAAAGGGAAATTCGTGCGGTAATCTAATCTTCTTTTAAGATTCTTCTCTCGTTCTTCCTTTCCAACGCTGTGTGCGCGATTTTGTTTGATGGGTTTTCGATTCTTTAGGTTTTACTCCGATGAGAACCAGAATCTAGAGCTCCCATGGGAGAAAAACGATCCGAAGAGGCGCATTCATCTTCCATTGCCAGTGTTCAAAGTTGGGACTGCGCCGTTAGCGAAATTAGACGCTGGGGTTGGGGATAAAACTAAAATTAACTACGGCAATCCAGATTTAGGGAGGTCCAAGATTTTCGTGGAAAGCAGTGGGCCATTTTTTAAGAGGATTCTTAACCCAGAAAGTGAAACCATACTGAGATGGAACAGGGTTTTCCTCTTCTCTTGCCTGACAGCTCTTTTCGTTGATCCACTGTTCTTCTACCTTCCATCAGTGATTCACCATCACAGATCATCTTGTATGACAACTGATTTCAACTTGGGAATTGTTGTGACTGTTTTTCGCACTTTTGCCGATGTGTTCTATCTGTTTCACATGGTTTTGAAATTCCGGATGGCTTATGTATCACCAATTTCAAGAGTTTTTGGAAAAGGTGAACTCGTCACTGATCCAAAGATGATTGCAAAACGCTACTTAAAGTCGGATTTCTTTATAGATCTCATTGCTTCTCTGCCTCTTCCCCAGGTACTCAACAACACACATTCACACATTTGTTTGTCACCTGTTCTTCTAAACTCTTCATGTTTTAAACTTTGCTTTAAAGCTGTGTACCTATTTTCCGTCAATTATGTAAATGGTTCCTTTATTTCTTGGACAATCACCTGTTTGAGACTGTTACCAATCAATTTTCTTGCCTTCTGTTTCGGTCTGTCCCAATATGATTGGCTTTGAGTTTGAGATTTGCAGTTCCTTTCATGTAGGCCCAGATTTGTGTGTGAGCTGTACTGCAGCTGGTTCATCTGATGCTATATTTTTCTATATTTTCTATACATTAATCCCCGTTATTTAAAAACTTTCAATTTAGTCTCTCCTATTTTAACATTTATAAATGGAAAAAGTATAATTGAAAGATGTTAAAAGGTGAATTGAAGCTTTTTAAACAATAAGGATCAAATCGAGAAAAACAAAATATATCTTAACTGAGGTCAAAGATGATGGTACCCTTTTGTTGAATTTTCTTTCTTTCTTTCTTGACAGATTATGATATGGTTTATCATGCCAGCAATTAGAAGCTCTCATGCGGACCATACAAACAATACTCTTGTGTTGATAGTCTTGCTTCAGTATATTCCAAGATTCTACCTCATTTTCCCATTAAGCTCCCACATTATCAAAACTACTGGTGTTGTCACCAAGACTGCTTGGGCAGGGGCTGCATATAACCTTGTATTGTATATGCTAGCTAGTCATGTATGTACAACATTCGAGTTCCCTTCGTCTTGTTGCTCGTTTTTTACGTTCCAAATATACTTCGAAGGCAACCTGTTTAAAGTTTTTTTTGTTCACATAGATCTTAGGAGCAGCGTGGTACTTACTGTCGGTGGAGCGCCATGCCATGTGCTGGAAGTTGACCTGCAGGAGGGAATTAAGTCCTGTGAAATGTCTTCTTGACTATCTGGATTGTGGTACTCTAGATTATGTAGATCGCAGGATATGGGAACTAAATACTACTGTATTTAGCCAATGTTCTCCAGATGAAGAAAACGTTTTCAATTACGGGATATTTGCAGATGCGATCTCGAAAAATGTCATATCCTCCAAGTTCCTTCAGAAGTATTTCTATTGTCTATGGTGGGGCTTGCAGAACTTGAGGTATATTTGTTGAGAACTCGCGTTGTCTTTGCTTCTCAGAATACTCTCTCTCAAGTTTAACATGTTTCATTTATGAATTTTCCAGTTCATATGGTCAGGGTTTGGACACAACCACCTTCATTGGAGAAACTTTATTTGCTATCCTCATTGCTATAATGGGTTTGGTCTTGTTTGCGCATTTGATCGGAAATATGCAGGTACGTTCGAAAGTGTTTTGCACTCGTCGTTTTTCGATCACTGTGTTCAACGTAGAAAATTCTTCTTGCATACTTGAATTCTTTTTCCTTTGCTTCTGTATTTTGCTCATAGTTGATGGTAAACACAATCACAACAACAATGGACTGTCAAATTTTGAATGATAGACCGAAACTCATCTTACGTTCAATGCTTAAGTTCATGGCCGTTCGCTAGACTAATTCCCATCATTTGGGAAGGCAATTATTTGAAAAGTGAAGATATCAATTTATGGTGATCTTTGTCATGCTTCTACACATGTAACTTGTGTTATAGCGCAGACCTATTTGCAATCCATCACTGTGAGATTGGAGGAGTGCAGGGTCAAGCGCCGTGATACCGAGGAATGGATGAAACACCGACAGCTCCCTCAAGATTTGCAAGAACGTGTGAGGAGATTTGTTCAATATAAGTGGCTTGCAACACGAGGAGTTGACGAAGAGTCGATCTTACAAGGCCTTCCAACAGATCTTCGTCGAGATATCCAGCGTCACCTCTGCCTCGATCTCGTTCGACGAGTAAGTGATGTTCTTATTGTTATTTGTATCTCTACTGAAAATTGTTGTGAAGATATGTTTATAGAATAAAATTGCTTTTAACTGCTCTCTTTTTCCTAAATAAAGCTGGCATATAAAGTGACTTCACTTGGAAATTAGGCTCATCCAGCTTGTTCTGACTAATATTTCAGTACAAAAACATTGAAGATACTCTTCTTGTGGTAACCTTCTCATCAACAAGTCTGAAAGTTCTGTAATCAAACTTTCTTGATTTCCCAAATGCCAGGTTCCATTTTTCGCACAAATGGATGATCAGCTACTTGACGCGATCTGCGAGCGGTTGGCATCGTCTTTATGTACACAAGGTACTTACATTGTTCGTGAAGGAGATCCCGTTACTGAGATGCTTTTTATCATCCGAGGGATGCTTGAGAGCTCCACAACAGATGGAGGACGGTCGGGTTTCTTCAATTCGATAACCTTAAGACCCGGGGATTTTTGTGGGGAAGAGCTTCTTGCTTGGGCACTGCTTCCAAAGTCATCAATCAGCTTGCCATCTTCTACTAGAACAGTTAGAGCAATCACGGAAGTTGAAGCCTTTGCCCTGCGGGCAGAGGATCTCAAATTTGTCGCTAACCAGTTTCGACGTCTCCATAGCAAGAAGCTTCAACATACTTTTCGGTTTTATTCGTATCACTGGAGAACGTGGGCTGCTTGCTTCATTCAGGCAGCATGGCGTCGCTTCAAAAGGAGGGTCATAGCAAAGTCACTCAGCATGCAGGAGTCTTTCTCGTTGACTCCCAAGAAGCCAGCGGCCGAAGAAGCCGAACAAGAAGAGGAAGAACATAACATTCCACGTTCCAAATACTCTCAAGCAAAACAAAACCTTGGCGTCACAATATTGGCTTCAAGGTTTGCTGCAAACACACGCAGAGGAGCACAAAAACTGAAGGATGTCGAATTATCGAAGCTGCGAAAGCCCGATGAGCCAGACTTTTCAGAAGAACCAGATGATTAACTTGTCATAAACCAGTTCAAGACAAGATCCATCTTAGAAACTAAACGCTCCAACTGTACCATAATAAGAAATTGACTTGTACATTATTATTACCTTTCATTCATTCATTACTAACTCTTTGTATTCTGAATCTCTGATATTGGAACTCAAAAGTAAATTACCAGAGGTCTTGATTGATTTGATTCTGAATTCATAACATGCACAATACAGACAAAATATTACTTGTTAGGGGTATTTTGCACTCGATCAAACCTAAACCAGATAGAGGAAATATATTCTGCTAATACTGATTCATTACGTCATAGAAGGCCTCGTGCCACAAGTGAAAAAGAATCGAGAAGTGTTCTTTTAAGTAGCTGAAAATGCTATTACGATATTGAAACGACACTCTACTCTCGAATACGCCATAAGAGAGTTTCCCCAGATTACGGTTTGCTTCTCACATCTCTTAGAGAGAGAGAAACCTTTTCAGGTTGAAAATTCAGTTTGTGTCCAACTTGCCAACTTGAAAACGTGCAAGAGACGTGGGTCATGACTAAGTATGTCTAATCATAGAAATCCATAGATATAGGTGAGGAAGGCTAAGACAAATCTTTAAATAAAAAGGGCCATACATGACAAGTCAAGAAAATAATGGGCAAATTTGTCATTAATCATGCCACCAACCAGTGGCAATAGCAGTACCAAGCACTATCCACATCAACCCAATCAAAAACAAAATTATTTATAAAATAAAAAAAAAAAATCAGCATATGCCCACACCAGATCCTGGCCCCACCAAAAAAATTTCTGTAGCCCTCTAATGAGGTTTGAAAAGGCATCTGAACCAACAATCTTAGCCACCCAAAACATTCATCCTTCTTCTAATCAACTTTGCCTGCCGACACTACCTTTACACTTTGAATTACAGTACAAGTAAATTGCAGAAGATTAAAAAAGGACATCATTGAAGTAAGAAGAAAATAGGATATATATTAGATTGGATAAAACAGTACATTTACAGAGAAGTTGAGTCGTCTTACATGTCACGAAAACCAGAAAGCTACAATGAAGGCGGATGGTGGCAGGCTTGATTCGAACCGATCATTTGATTTGGTTGCCTGTGCACGACCACAGAGTCTTGGAAGAGCCAAAACTACACCCAAGAAAGAATTATGGAGGCTGTGGGATAATAAATAACTTATTTGCATAACAAACACTAAACAGCTGAGGAAGCTTATGAATGATTACAAATCACATATGCTTTATGAGTATATGAGGGAAGAATGAAGGTGGTGAGTATGATGAGGGGTGATCACCAAAAGCAGGTGTTCTTTTGAAGACTTTGATATCGATCTTTTTATTGAACTCGCGGTCGGGTTTCCCCTTGGGGGGACAGACTATATAATGCACAAACACAACTTTGCTGCTACAGCACAAGAAAATGTTGTTTATCCACCTTGATCATAGATTCTCATTTTTGTGTGTAGTCAGCTCATTTGCTCTCCAATTAGATCAAGACCTACAAGGAGGAAGGTTACACCTTGGAACATCAAGAAGTAGAAATGAACTCCTTGTGCAGCCAAGAGACTCCTAATTGAAGCTAAAAGTAAAAGAAACGCAAGTGCCAACTCTTTCCGATATATCTTGTTAACTTTTTTGACAGGTGATGCAGCTACTCCTCTAGGTTCCTTTAAGTGGCTCAGCTCTGAGAGCTCACTCTCGGAAGCGCCTCTATAGATCTGTGCTTGATTCATTATCTTAGAGTCCATTTCAGCAGCAGCCAGTAAGTCCGATTCGGAGGACCTGCCAGCCTTTTTAGTTACAATCCATTCATAAGAGCTACCCAACTGGAATAAGCCAGATACCATGGCGTTGAATTTGGTGACGGACATAGTGTTCTCAAATAAAAGGTAGGGAACGATAAAAGGAACAGATTTTGGGGATGGAAGAATGTTGAGTAACGACATGAAAACGGGCACATAACAGATGACCCATATAGGAAGCTCGGCTTCTGGGACAAACATGGTTAGGGGAAGAATTATGCAGAACAAAGTGAAGGAATAAAAGGGAAGGATGAGCTTCCTTAATAGAAAAAACAACAGTATCAAATTTGCCTTTTTCCATACTGATACCTGCATTGCAGAAAGATTCGAGCTGTTTTCTTCAGTGTGATGCAACGAGGAGGCGACTAATAGTTAAAATAACAGAAGCCGGACATAAGATGATACCTTAGAACTTATGATTGCTGGAAGACACAACCTGAATAGTTGCATAGGACCAGAATGCCAACGATGTTGCTGCTTCCTGTAAGCTTCGTAGGACTCAGGAATTTCACAAAGGACCTGAGTTTTACATTCAAAACGTTTTGAAAGTTTAGATTAAATGGAAACAAGCATGTTCAACGATATTAATTCGGATTGGCTTTTGATCATTGAAGTTATTCTTCAATTTGTTATCTAACAAGATGGATAGATACTTAGACAAATCAAGCTGACATCATGGTTTCTTCAAGCTAATGAAGCAACCTATTCGATTACCTTAACGTCGTTAAGAAATGTAAATTTCCAGCCATTAAGATGGGCTCTCACAGCTATGTCCATATCCTCTACGGTCGTTCTTTCAAGCCACCCTCCGGACTCCTCGAGGGCTTTAATTCTCCAAACACCAGCAGTGCCATTGAAGCCGAAGAAATTAAGGAACACGCTGTTAACCTGCTGTTCCACCTCAAAGTGGAAACACAAGTTAATGTTTTGGAGACGCGTTAACAAGTTTTCGTCCTTGTTCACAAAAGACCATCTAGCTTGAACCAAACCTAGCTCCGGGTTGTCCTGCAAGAAGACGGAAGGGGCAGGAAAATCAACAAACATTTCAAAGACAGAACAGAGAAGGAAAAAAAAAAGCATCCTGTTTTCGGTTGTCTCCACCTTGAAATGGGGGACTGTCAGTTTAAGAAAATCTGGATTTGGTTGAAAGTCGGCATCAAAAATCGCAACAAACTCATAGTCTCTAACATAATCACAACTCATTGCAGACTTGAGATTCCCGGCTTTGTATCCGGTTCTTATTAATCGATGGCGATAGATTATGTTGACACCCTTTTGACTCCATTCAGCAACCTCTGCCTTAATTAACTGTTGGATGCTCTCATCATCAGAATCATCAAGAACTTGAATCAATAAATGGTCCTTTGGCCAATCAATCTGACAGACTGCAGAGATAGACTGCTCATAAACCTGCATCTTGAAATGGTTGAAAACCAGTTGCATTTGGAATCAAATCATATTATTTGAAACTACAACTGCTCGTTATTATGGTTACTCAAACATATAGATATAACTTATAAAACCGACTTCAACAAAATAACACCATGTATTATAATTATTTTTCAAAATTAATCTTATCAACGGTACTTCTACCTACATGTTTCTGGCTTAGATTCTGAAAATTAAAAAAGTAGTTTGTAATAATTTAAATCTATTTTAAAGAAAGGTCAAAAACATATTAAAGAAGTTGTGAAGAAGAAAGCATGGTTTCTAAAAACAAAAGACTAAAAACGAAATCGTTATCAACCAAAGCTTAAACAACTATGAAGTACCCTTTCGTTAGATCGAAAAACAGCATACCTCTCGCTCGTTGCACATTGGAATTTGAATAAGAACCATAGGATACTTGTCCCGGGCTCCCTCCACATCATCAGACTTGAAGGGATTCCCTTCAATCTTGGGTTCAATCCTCCTGAACTTTATCCATAGGCATCCAAAACAAAGGATCATCCGATCCAAGGATTGGATAAGGAACAGAACAATGCAGAATTTAGAAAGTGTTTGAATAAGTGGAGCAACATAATCTGCTCTACAAGTTAACCATGTAACATAGAGATAATGGAGAAATCCTTGTAACTCAGAAGCCTGAGGAATGTGCAGATTGGAATTCTGAAAATAATGCCACCCTTTGAAATAAGCAAGCATTTCAAAGGCAAGAATCACCATGGAAGTTACTAAGAAAGCTCTAATAACTCCAAACAGTAACTTCCCTGCTCCCAACTTCCCGCTTTCAATGGCGACTCCTTGCCTGTAGATCAGCCTCTTCTTGATTGTCCCCAGCAATGCCCAGAGAACTGTAGCGACCCAAGTTATGCAACCGACAGCTCGATTGGCCCTGAGAAGAAGAACCCACGTGACTTGTTTCGCATTCCTGCCTCTACTTTTCTCCACCGGCCGGAATGCGGCGTCGGCGCCGTCGATCTCCACGACGGAGAAGTTGGGCTTCTCCATCGTCACCACCACCGGAGTTCCCTTTTGGGGGTCTTTCTCTTTCCCCCACCAGCTCAAAAACCCCAATCTAGGCGCCATTTTCTAATCACGCAGCACAAACAAAACTGAATCTCCAAGATTAAACAAAAATAAATAAAACAAAAAATTACAGCCGACGACGAAGCTCCATGGCCAGGATCCTTGGAGAAGAAACCCCCATTCCAAAATCGAATCCCCCGCGAAGAAGAACCCTCAGAAAAACTTCAATCGATGGCTATTCCATTAACAGAGAATCAATGCCGCATAAAAGAAGAAGAATAAGAAGGGAAGAGTGAGAGGTTCATAGAATACAACATGGCCAAAAAAACCACATTATGAGGAAAGGTATCTGAAGCTTCATGTGGGGTATTCTGTTCGTCACGTAATACAAACACAAACACAAACACAAAACAGCTCTAGAAATTAAACCGTATGATTCAGTAGATTTCTTTTTCTTTTTTTTCAATCGTTTGTGAATTTTGTGGTTCAAATAGCAGAAATTGTAAAAAAATAACTTTTTTTTTCCTTGATGTTTTTAGCATTTTCAGATTTCAAAATGGAAATTATAAATTCATTTTATCTTTTTATAATATAATGTATAGTATGTATATACTATGATAAGATAACAAAGATACAGAACTAATTACATAAAATATGTCAATAAATTTATTATTAATATGCGACAGTGGGGAGAAGAGAATGAAAATTGACCAGAAGAATAGGATGTGTCATGTATATATAAAACCCAACCCAATCCGACCCGACTTACTCGCCCAGTTGAAATAGGGAGGATAGTAGCCATAGATAGGATAATAATGGGGAGAAAATTTTAATACTTTAGTAGGATACTCATTTCATTTACTGCTACGTCACATCGTCATATTAAAAATGACGTAGAATCCACTAATATTATACTACTCAAGTAGTACTATAATTTTTCCTTGACGAGTAAAATTTGTCTACATTTTAAATGTACAAATTTTCTACGCAAGCTTGTTTCTTTTGTAATGGATATTAGTGTAATTTCCTATACCGTCGTTTATTTATTGTATGCTACATAAAATGACGTGGAGTATTGGAGCCCATCAATATTAAAAAATTAAATTCCAAGAAATACTTAGATCTTTAATAATAACCAGCAATTTTGTTAGTATAGTTCAACAATAATTGATAATTAAAAGACTGTGAGTTCGATTTACTCACCCTATTAAATATTTGATAATGAAGCGAGAGAAATAAAAAATACATTTTATAAAAATTAATAAAAATTGTCAATTATTTAACGTTGAGCGAAGTATTTTTTTTTCCTCTAATTTTCGGATTTTACGGAATGTGAAGAACCCAACTGTCAAAAAGGGGTGTCTCGGTCGAGATGGATCATGGCGGCGATTTGGATTTCTCTCTCTCTCTCCCACCGCGCATCATTTAATTTGTTTACCCACGTCAGACTGCTAAAAAATATTTAATTTATTTCTTCAAATTATTTACTTACACACGTGAGATGAAATTCATCAAACTTTATATCTACCTTCTATGATCATATGTGAGACTTCTATAAACCTATTTCAATTTGCAGATTTGAAACCTATTATCTTATTTGGAATTCAAAGTTCAAGATTATAGATCAAATAAAAAAAAATACTAAAAGTATCGAATAATATGCCAACCTGAAAGTAGTTCAAACTAAGATACTATATTCAACTACAAGGTCGTAAAATTCGAATTCTCACCCAACGTGTTGTTTTATTAAAAAAAGATATATGGGTAGAATAATAATAATAATTAAACTAATATTTTTTCATTAAAGTACAATTTTATTATTTTTTAATATAAAACGAGGTTTAATGATAAGTTTGACTCATAAATTTCAAAGGTTACATTTGATAAGTTAGTCAACTTTCAAAATATCTAATTAGTCTCTAAACTTGTCTGTTGCAATCTTTAATGACTGCTCTCAACCAGACAAGTAAGTTGTGGTTCAAAGTTGCATCAATGTTGATTTTATACCAGCCGTCTAGAGGTGAGAGTCAATCGATCCTGCAAAGTAGATCTAACTTGGGAGATATCGGTATGGGTGGGAGAGTTTGCCCTTCCAAACACATCGATATAAGATATTAAACTTTAAAAAGTGTCTCATAAGTCATTATTAAATAAAAAATTGAAATTCCAAATAATCATATAGTGACACGTTAGATACTTTTTAAATTCAAAGAGATGGTCTAGAAACTTATTTAAAGTTAAGAGGTCTATTCAATATACTTTTGAAAGTTTTACGATGAGATGTATAATTTGTCAAAAAGATTTAAGATAAATATTTTGAAATTTTATAGGAAAAAAAATAAAAAGTCTATTAAACATAGTTTTAAAAATTTAGAACCAAACCTATCATTTTTCAAAAGATTTTAGATAAATATTTTGAGAATTTATTATTATCAAAAAAAATATTTTAAAAATTTATAGAAAAAAATACAATAAATTTATCAACTGAGCATAATCCAACTCATCATATATCTCTCATTGTGGATTTGAATCTTATTCAAACAGAGATTTAAACAGACAAAATTGAAATAAATTAATGCTATCAATTTTCACTAAATAAAAATGATAAGACTCCCCCTCGTTCTTCCCTTTTCAGCCTTTGGTTTTTGTTTACCGTACGGAATTAACGGAATATTATTTCAATTAGTAAATTATAAACGCTAAATATAGTAAGAAAACTTTGTCAAGAAAAAGTACAAAACTAAATTTGACTTTTAAGTCCCAGTCGGCAGGAACGGCGTTTCACTCCCGGGGCGGAAGCAACCATAGTTATTTAAGGGTATTTTAGTCCTTTTAGTGCTGTGAAAAAAATGAAATTTTTATTGTTGTTATTATTTTTTTGAAGAATTAGGAATGATTTGGTTACATTTTTATTTTTCGTTTAGAATTATTTTGGCAGCTCAACCCATTATCATCTCGAATATCAATTGACTTGATTCATCATCTTTATAATTATTGAGTTAAAAAACTCATACGTGACTTAAAATTCTCATATTTTTATCTGTCTTTGTTTGAATAAAATAACTTTTTATAAATAGAGGGATTAAATGAAAAAGAAAGCCACGAAACAAATAGTGAGAGACAATCGGATTAAGTAGAGAAAGACAACTACTAACATTACCAATCATCCCATCTTTAATTTCATGATATCATAGTGTAATATTTTTTTACATTAGATTACACATTAAAATACAACTGAAATTAAAATAATAATATTGAAAATGGATAATATTGAAAATTGCCATAAATAATAAATATGAGGTACTAGCTATATATTTAGCCTATAATCATATAATATAATACACTTCATCCAAATCTATCATCTTTTATTTCTTATAAAAGAATCTATCATCTTTTATTTCTTATTAGGAGATTCAAATTCATGAACTTTTAATAAGACATAGATGTCTTAATCCATTGAGTCACGATGAGCAGAAATCTCTTTTTTCTCTTTTTAGAAGCAAATAACAATTTTGTTTTAATTGAGGTTTACAATTAGAAATTAATTGTTGATAAAGTTAATTATGTGGATGTGCTTAGCTGGCAGGCATATTTGGAAGTTTTAAACAAACTTTACCAATTGAGCATCAATTAAGTCTCTCTCCCCTTCCACTGTTTTCTTTATTTTATAGCACTGTCTTGTAATTCGCAACAAGATTTAATTAATTTAATCCAATTGTTTTTCTTTTTAAATATTTTTTCTCCGTCTATTAGAAATTAAGAATTGAGATGATTCATTGGACCTGAAGGTCATCTTGTTATCAGTTGGACCGTTATTATTTACTTATTTATTGTTTAGGGTGGTCCCTTTCTTTCTTTTTTTTTCCTTTAATAAAAATATAAAAATAAGGTATTTAAAATGATTTTTTTTATTACAATAGGTGGGGATGTGATTCAAACCTATGATATTTTGATAGGATATATACTTTAATTCTATGTTGAAGTTAGCTTTAAATGAAAATTTTAAATACTCTAAAATATGATTGAAAATAAAGTAATTATCATTAATATTATTTTTCTTAGAATATAAAATTACAAAATTGGTAAGGGAAGATATCAAGTTAAAAAGGTTTTCGAAGTTCAAATACTTACCTTTTAAGTCTAGGATTCGGAATCCGGATCAAGCATCTGGTGGCCCAAACATTTCTGTAAGATTCTAGGAAGAGTTGAAGCCAATCTAAAATTAGCTTAACCAAGCATGCTTAACCTTGAAGTCGATCATATGTGTTGGGGGTTAATCGCGCAAAGTCGACTTGGATGTAGCAAGACTAGAAGGGCCGACCTGGCAGATCAGCCTCAACAACTTTGACGAATAAGGATACCACCAAGCCTCATCCTCCAGAACAGGAGACAGACCGGTCGCCGTTAAGGATCGACAGTCGCTCGATGGGCCCCTGTCCGAGCAGTGAAATTTACCGATGGGATGTACATCTACTCCAGCTACTGCTATAAATACACCATTCATCCACGAGCCCAAGTATGAAAAAATTATGTCTGATGCTTACCTGTCGAGCTCGGCTAGAATACTGACTTGGGCGTTGGGGTGGATACCTCTTTGCAGGTACCTTGGAAAATCGTCTAAGTGCAGTCAGCTGACCCCTAGACCACCTTCCGTACCTCGGCTCGATCTTGCATCAACAATATGATTGAGCTACCAAAAGAAATATCTATCTAGTTGGTATAGGTAATTACTATCAACGAGTCTTTCATAACTATGATGCATGATCTCAAGATCTCTTTCATTCAGATACGATGTCTATTCATTCATCTACTACTCCTCTATGTGGGTATATCAAAATTGTGTCATACCTGCAATTTTTTTAATGTGTGCTACATTTGTTATTCTCATAAGCTAGATTGTTATATATACAAGTAGTACCCTACAAATAATAAGACAAAGCAACACAAAAATAGACCTAACAGCTTATAAATTCCACATTTTAAAAGAACATTCTTGATTCAACCTTACGACATCTAAGCAAAGCTATGGTGGGTAAAAAAAAGCTTATTCTTTTGAGTATTACATGAAACGGTATTTCTAGAGCAGCAATTGCGGGGATGGAGAATCAAACCTCCAACCTCGAAGGAAGGAGTTAGGTGCCTTGACCACTGAACTAAGCTTATGTTAGAATTCCACGAAATTAAATGAAACGACATTAATTAATAATTAATGAAGTTAAATATTATCTGTGAATGGGCTGGGTTTGAGCAATTTTGTCTAGAAAGTGTAGTATGTGAGATATGAGATCAGTGTACTTTTGAGAACATGTGATGAAAGACATGCACATAATGTTGGATGGTACACTATCACCCAACTCTTAGCTGGACATACTCAATGAGAGGCTTTTTATGGATCTATGTCTCCCCATTGTATTTCTAATGTTTATTGTAGTTTATTGTTATTATAATAATAATAGTTATTATTTTTTTGTATAGTTATCGTTGATTTTTAGCTGTATTGTTAGTGTATAGGTGCGTTTGGTTCGATGTTGTGTACCAACATATAATTTAGATGAAATCTGTGAGATTGAGAGTAATAACGTAAAATTGTTTGGAATAGTTATGTTATTTACCTATATTATATGTATATGGTTTATATTCCATTTTGGTTTTAGTAGTTTTAATTAATTTATGTATGGTTAAATTACTAATTTTGGTTCACTTGTTTTAATTTTTATCTCATTTTTTATCACGGTTATATCGAGATATTATATATAATAAGTTTTTTGAGATGTTGTTATAGTTTTGTATAAAACATGCCTAGATTTGTCAAAATCACTAAATGGACGGTTTCTTTTATATTTTCTCTAACTCGAACTACATATATATATATAGATCTCTGGCAAGTTATTGACAGAATAAAACATAGATTTGGAACAATATTTAAGATGTTTATTACTCAATACATATTTTTGTGTTGATCACTCACAAAAAAAGAATAATAATGATGGTAAGTAAAAGATAGACGTTGACTCATAATTGTTAAGCACTTAAATATTTTTCATAGAATCATCCTTAATTCTCGACTTCCCCTATCGAAACAAGTTGCGGATGCATCGATATTGAAACTATAGAAAAGGAAAAATAACCTTTTGTTTGGAACTCACAATGCTTAATCTTTTTTTTTAACTCAAAATACTTAATCTTACTTTAAAATATTATTAAAAAAAGTTGGTAAATCCCAATTAATTTGAAGATAAATTCTTGAATTTCAAGGAAGGTATCCTTCATTTAAGAAGTGAGAATCAAAAACTTCTTTAGAATATAATTCCAAATTGTCAAAATTTATAAAGTCCATTTTTTCTTTATTTAAAATCATTATTTGTTATTATAGGCCGCTCCCGTCCAATCAATTATCAAAAAGAGACGAGAGATTGAAAAAGGGAATGTATTTGAAAAAGAAAAATCATAATATTTGAAGCTGATAGACAAGTTTGTTCATGTGCTGAGGACACATGACAAGTTTCTTTAAGAAGGAAAAAAAAAACACATGGAAGAAGGTGACTAGATATAGACTCTTATATTAAAGATAAAAAAATTTGGTTTGAAGCCTTCAAAATATATAAATTGTCATCTATTAAATGTAGGTTTCCGAATGAGTTGACACGTTAGTGCACGAATTGAGGTGAGTTTCGATTAAGTTGAGCTGATGACTTAAGACCTGCATTGTGTTGGAAGCAATTTTGTGATTGTCATGTGTTAATGAACTATAGGACGAAGTGTCACGCCAACATATAGAAACTTATAGCATAAGTCTAAAGATACAATGAAGAAGCTTGACCATCTCCTGCCTTAGCTGACAAATACATTAGATGGTTGTGTGTGCCTTCGCAAAGGTTGAGCCAACATTTCAATGTCTGAACTTGGTAAAGGACGAGCCGATGATCATGATGTCGCGTCTTATTGCTCTTAACCGTTTTTTCGACAACACACTGCGAACTCTATAACAACTTGTAGGGTTGCAAGTTGGAGTCGCGAACTAATGCCTATAAATAGAGAGATTCGCTCCATATTTTAGGAACATGATACTATTCCTCTCTGAGTAATAGATTGGACTTAGACTCACTTGATCGTCGAATCATCTTCCTCTCAGCACAAGTTTTAAGCTTTTGTCAGCCTCTTTAGTATGAGCCTTGCGAGACGATCCATTTTTGCAATCAAACACACTGATTTGGTGTTCTGCCACGTACGTTTTGAAACTTAAGCTAGTACCGAGCCGAGCTTAGTAAGATTGCGTAGAGAATGCGTCTTTTGTAAGGAGGGGACTCCACCTTCTATAAGGAAGCCTGGGGAACATTGACCTCGCTTTGTACCAGTCGGAATCGAGAAATCGTCTTTCGACAGTATTAACAAATTCGAGTTGAGTCTCGAACACGTGTTTAGAGAGCCACATCCTATGCGTATTATCCCTCCTCAACCAAAAAAAAAGTTATTTATTATAAGAAGAGAGGGAATAAAAACAAGAGAGCTAGCATCCAATATTCTAAAATCCACTAACCAATTATCCAAGTTTCAACACAAACTTCAAAAGGTGCATCTTTTCCTCTAATTACGAAAATTTTTAAACATAACAATGTTTTTGCTTCATTGTGCATTCCAATACTCTTATGTAACCTAACATAATATATTTCTCACCGAACTCGTTAAATTACAAAAGTAATCTCGTGTCTAATACATCTCTAAAATTAAAATTAAAAGTTCAAAAATATATTAGACAAATTTTTAAACTTCAACATTGAAAGTTTAATGAATGGGTAAATATTTTTAAAATTTGTAGAAGTTGTTAGACATTCCAATGATCAAATTTATAAATTAACCAAAAGTAAAATATTACGGGGATTTGGTAGTTTTTATTTAAACCTTCCTGCTTGAATAATTTGTGTTTTGCAAGGCATTTATGGGTAAATAATTAATAATTTAGGGCGGGGGCTAAAATCGGCCTAGTCAATAGAGGTACGCACGTGACTAGCACGTGCTTTTGGGGGGGGGGCGAAATGAAGTCGGCCGTCGTTCCCAACACGACCACATGAATCCCATACACATGTTTGGCCCCAAAATTAGTGTTTTTTTTTTTTGGGCATTTGTAAAAGATATTTGGCTCCAAATATATTGGAATATAGAAGACTGATAACTACTAATTATGCTATGAATTTCATATACACAAAATTTTGAGTTAGTAGGTGGTATTTGAACCCTTCATTTTCTAGTTTAATATTTAAGGTTGTAACAAATAACTACTGAATAGCACATGTTGTAGCGATAACTACTAAATTATGCTATGATGAAATTTTTAAAATGTTTTAATGATGTATACGAACTTGCTAGTTCATACTTTAATTTAAATGTTGATATAACATAATGATAAAATTGTCGAGTGATATTTTGATATGGTGTAGTAGAACAATCATATAAAACAATTAAGATGTCAACATAAGCATAGTTTAGCAATAATTTATACATTATCCTTTTATTGATATTGAATATTCAAACTCCCATATCTCCAATTTATTATATTAAAAAAATAATACAATAACAAAAATGGATAAAAAAATTTTAATAGAACATACGTGCAATATACATTTTACACTGATTTTTCTAGCCCTCGCGCCTTCCCTTGTTGTCGAAAGTTCAAACTCTGTATGCTCAATTTGGTGTACTAAAAAAAATTTCATCAACTTTATATTATCCACCCTCATCTCATCTCTGGGGTATTAAAAGAAAAATCAAAATAAACATTAAAAAGATTATATTTTTCTTTTTAAATTCAAATAAGGGAGTAGATATGTCCAATACCTATTTGATTCAGGAAAAAGGTTAAAATACACAGCAGAACAGAGAATGGAGTGGAAAATTGTTACCATCTGATTCTTGCCTTGGAGTGAACAAAAATGGTGAGGAATTGGAAAGCCTTTTTCCCATAAGACTGTCCCGAGGGAACTTTACAAAGCTCAATATAGAAATCTTGAAAGAGTCCAATGGCAATGGGCTTGGAATCTCAGTAGACAGGCATTCACTTTGGGCATTGAAAGTGAACTTGGAGGTTTCTTCCAAACTATTCTTCTGTCGGCTACATGATCTATTTGTACTTGTGAAGATCTTCACACTGCCTTTTTTGAAATCTGCGATACATCAAAATCAACATTCCATATTTGAAACAGCATTTAATAGACATTTGACGTCGACGTTCGTCTTCGCAAAACAAATGTCGGTACAAATGTTGTTTATGAGAAGTAAGAGAAGTATGATTTGACAATAAAAGCTCTAGAGAAACTGAGATGATTAACATTTTAGACCAAAATGTCACATTCGCATCATATCTCTCTAACATTTTCGTAAATTTAGCTATGAACCTAAGAAATATGTGACAAGGAACAATTGCAAGGCTTTGCTTATGTAGTTCTTTGGGCGGGGATTTTCTCTACCCACGGTTGTTTGCTTCTTTTTTGGGTTTAGTACACTTCTCGTTTCTTAAAAAAAGAAAAAATGGAAATTTATGAACAGATACAAATGTGTGAGAGTGAAGGTAAGGTAAGGAAATGTTACTTTGAATTTGCTTTTGCCAAATAAGACATCCTTGTGAGTTCCATGAAGTACCCAAAAGAAATATGCTGCAAGGAGAAATTTCCATATAATTGAGTCAGTAAAATGTTGTATAACATTTGGGCACAAGACGAAATTCACTATTCAATGAACCAAAGAAATCAGTCAAAAAAAGCAAGCCTCATTTCATAGTGTTTATCCGCCTGGAAAGTGATTCTTAAGATTAGAACTAAATATACAATTCAACTGAGCAAGTTCAGTGCTAATGACCTAAAAATGGTCAAATTTCTCGAAATCCAGCAAAACTTAGAAGTAAACAGAAAAAGGCTGGTATGTTACATGTTCCAAACTATGGTCACTCCTAGTAATGAGTTCAACGGTTCTTTTTTCACTTTGTTGTTGCCCTAACACTCATAGAGGAATGGTAAGTGGAATCTCTTTGCTTCCTATAAGAAGTATAAACATCATCATATTGACTATTCCCATTTGGATTGAGTGTTGCTCCAAGTCTTAACCTTCCCGATTTACACTCCCGTCAGCGTAAGCACCAGTCTCTGGATCAACCAGAAGGTTGGGAGGAGGAACTCAAGCTCCACCCTTGCATACTGGCGGTTCTCTCTCATGCTCATAATTGTAAATTTGAGTAAATTTGGTATCAGAACTCATGGGTCCTTACGAGGGATTAACCTCTCCAATCTCTTTAAAGAACTTAGACTCTCTCTCAAGAACTTCTGAGGGAGATATATTGGATGGAGGAATTATAGTTGGAATATCCAGAGGGCTCATGGGAGAGTATGGGACCCCACTTCCAATATGCATCTTCCTCACCATTCCAGGAATAATACCAGGAGGGAACAAAGGATATGGTGGCAAATTTTCACCCACAGCAGCAAGCTGTGGTGGCGTTAATGAACAGAAATTGGCAAAGGCATGGAGTTTACAAAAGCAGGCAGCAGCGGGTATTGTATTTGGTAAAAATTGCTGTGGTGTAATGGATCTTGACAGTGCTTGGCCCAGGGTGATAGGCTTATCGAGGTGTTCTGGATCGGGAAAACTTGGAACGGCACTTTAGCCTGTCAGGTTGCCACTGGTGCACGGTATGGCTATTTGAATGTTGTGTCAATCCTGCACGCCAAAAAGAAGTTTAACAAAGATCATTTCCCATTTTACTAGAAAATATCATTTCTCAGCATAATAACCTGCAATGAGAACAGAAGCGAATGCATAAAAAGCTGTAAAACAGGAGAGAGTGGCCTAGCAGGAGCCGAATCTATTGAAGCGGGCAGCTCTTTTGGAAGCCCTGGCAAAGTCCTAGCTGGTACCCCATTAATTATTTCATCCTCAAGTGCACCAATAGTATCCTGATCATAGATCTCCTTGAACGCCCAGAACTGTACCAAACTTTTGTAATTTCAACTGACTTTCCTCCTTCATTTGAGGGGTTGTGAACCTAAAACTGGTCTAAGTGCTAGAGCTTCATTGTCGTGGTCAATTATGTCGATTCTTTGCATCATGCTGCAAAATTTGGAAGACAGATTAATGGGGGAAAATTTTCATATATCTCACATAATTATATTGTGGTACTGCTATCAGATTAGTTAGTCGACACAATTCATATTGAGTAGAACTTCTATCAGAACAAACAAAAAAAACTCGACAACTAAATGTGAGCAGGAAACGAAGTTCCCTGAAGATTATCAATGCATTTCACAATCCTGAACTCTGCAGCATGCTAGTTGCATTAAACCGAGCAATCATAAATTTGAAAAAACAGTAATAGAAGCAGTCATACGATGGTGTGTACCTCTAAAAAAATGTCACTGAAAAAGTATATTATATGAAGTTGCTTCTCAGAATCATCTATGCAAAATATCATGGGAGCAAAAGAAGACCGAGGCATGAACCAAGTTTTAACACCACTAATTGATTCTTAATTAGCACCTGTGGGATTACTAAGGACATTGTTTAACTCCGTAGCAACATCAGAAGGAAGAGGTCCAGAAAGCCCTTTAAAAGATTTCGAAGATTGATTATAATCCGACCGATCAGGCACACCAAAAGCTTGTTGATGGTGAAGCAAAAGGAGTTTGATGCATTCTCTCGGTCATAAAAATCTCAGCAACAAATCGGAAGTTCTTCCATACCGGTAAAATTAAAAATTGTCAAGTGCTATAACATACAGACACTCACCAGCGTAGTCTTTCAGACCTGAATCCGAGCTGCTTCACACACTTTCTCGGTGCTACCTTCCTTGACTCTCTTCCTTCTCGCAATTCCACCGCCGCTCCGGCGAGCTCGGCCATCGCTTGCTGCTGAGATTTACGCGTCCGAAATTTACGTCCATTCTAATTTGAACAACTCGAATTAAAAAATAAAAAAATCATTCCAGATTACAATGGTAAAAGTATTTTTTTTTTCGAACTATTATGCCTTTTCTCATTTTTTTTATTTATTGTTACTCTTTTTTTCGATTTTCTTTCTCTTCTTCTATTTTTCTTATTCAATAACTGTAAAATTATAATAATTCCTCTTCCATTTTCCCTTCCCTCCCCCATTTATTCTCTTCTATTTCCAAAATTCTTTTTATATCGTCGCTCTTGTTGGGTCATATAACTAAATTGAAAACTTTCTTTTAGGTGGTTTGTATCATTTTCCGAACCTGCGGTAAACGCATTTGTAATATTTTCTCTTTATTTTTTTTTTCCTATTTTGATATTTAATTAAACTTCACATATTTACTGATAAAACCTCGATGTTTTATTTATAGCATTGTTTCTTGTAAGTCTATATTTTATTGCCAATAGCATAGTTAAAAAAAATATATAAATCTATACATTTTAATTACAAATGGTAAATATGCTAAATTTATGAAACTTTTTATGTCGAGAAAATACATAGATATAAAATAAGGTTTTATATTGAATTCAATGTCTTAAATTGGATACACCCTACCCACATATTTATAATAGGATCACGACAATTAAATAAAGTAATATATAAATCAAATAAATTTAGATACATAGATCAATGAATTTAAAACCTATATCAAAGTCATAATTGGATACCAACACTACCAATACTAAAATAATTCAAAACATATCAAATCATATCACCTTCATATCCTAAATCATATCACCCTCGTATTAAAAGATAAGCGTCTTATTTTGATAATAATAATTTATAACTATCAAATCACAACTTAAATATCAACAATTGTCAGTATCATACCACAATGAATTTTGATAAAAGAGTCACAACCTTTTTGTTTCAATATAAATGCAGTTTCAAAAGATGTTTTATATTATACTTGGATAATGCTATTTTTGTAAAATTTAAAATTTTATTACAATAATTAGAAATATATTTTACGCTATTTATATAAATGCTTACAAAATACATTACGAAGACTTTTAAGTATAAATGTCTTTTAGTTTTTCACCTTTATTTTATCATACTAATCTACTTTTGCAGGTAAGTTATTAATTTTTGTTCTTTATAAAATAATACAGACCGCTTGGTTGGCTAGATTATGTTTGTTGTTTTCAGAGTCACTTAATAAGTTAATATTAATATATATCTGTAGAGTTTGGTAGATTTGTTTTTAAAAACTGGTTTCATATTATGCGATCATTTTTAGTGTTTTCATATTTAGAATTTGAAATTTTAAGATACATAATTACATTAAAAATATAAATATATTATTTCAGGTTAAAAACTTTTATTGTGTTGGTTAAAAATAAAACATGCAAAATATAATATATTATAAAATTAATAAAAAATATAAATAAATAATTTTATTATTTTAGATTAAACTAAATATTTGATTGATAGCTACTAATTTACAAATATATTGACATATTAAACTCAATTATCAAAAAGGGTACCAAACATATTTCTAAAAACACTAAAATCAAATAATATAAATTGGATAACTTATTTTCAAATTTTTATTTTCTAATCACAAACTAAACGCAGCTTAAATTATTTATAATAGTTCAATTAGCGCGGGGTATCAAATATCTAAGCAGTTGCATTATTAGCATAAACTTGAAAAAAAAAAAATCAAACTTGCAATTTTCAAATTTTAATATATTATGTGTACATGTTCAAAAATTATGAAACATATTTTTTATACTCATTTGAATGTTCGAATGATATCAACCAAGTCCATGGACTAAGACATCTTATTTGAGATTTTTGACCGAGTAATTTCTCGCTATTTTCTATTTTGTATGCTGACGTTTGCAGGCCCAAAAATGTATTAAATGAACTATATCGGGGAGCCTCGAGCGCAATCGGATGGGTTCATTGTGAAAATTAGTAAAATAAAAAATCTGCAGAGAAAATAAAAGAAAAAAGAAAAAAAAAATGACATAGCCCTAACGTTGTGGCGCGAGAGTGGCTTTGCTTAATCTCAAAACCTCTCAACCAAAACCTATGTCTCTCTTTTTACTTCAAAGTGAAAGTTCGGTCGGAGAAGAAGCTCGGAAGTGAAGATGCTCGTCAATTGATATTGTTGAGGCAATGAGCCAGCTTCAGAGGAGCTTGTTCTTGGCAACTACTTCCAGTAACGCCATATCTTCATCTCTACTTTCAACAACTCCGTCTTGTCCATCCTCGCGGTTTGGTCCTTTCATGGCTAAGGTTCTCATGTTCTTTCAATTACTCGCTGCAGTTTTGTCTGTTCTTTTTATTTTTTGCATTTATTCTCTTGCGTTTCTGTTTAGAGGATTGGCTGGCAGCAAGAAAATTGTAAAAACTTATCGGTAATGATCAATGAAATCTTCCTTAGGAAACGATGCTCGAGGAGTGGAATTTCCATACATGCTTGAGTGTTGTGGTGTTTGACATTTTGGTTACTTCCGCTAAATTGTTATTTTTCTCAATGTTTTGGAATGGCCTATTGAATTCATGTTTCTATTGCGTTAATGTGTTTTCTTCCAATCTGTCTTTGTAGTTTCGCCTGTTGCTTTTGCATTCCTGTTTAGAGATTTGTCTCGCAGCAAATATCAGAGAGGAGCTAACTTAAGTTATGATGATAAATAAAATCTTCGCGAGGAAAAACGATCATAGAATTGCAAGTTCACATATGCTCGATGATCTTTTTTTTTTTTTTTTTGACGCCATGCGGACTTCTGGTAGTTTACATTTTCGGTTACTTGCGCTCACTTGTTCCTTATCCAAATTTGTTTTGGAGTGGCCTAGTGAATTATATTTTTGTGGCGGTAATAATGTGTTTTCTACCGATCTCTCTTTGCAGTTTCGTCATGTTTTTTCTTTTTTACTTTTTCTTTTTTTCTTTGGAGTTTATAACATTCACTCTCATACACTCCTGTCTTGCAGTAAAATATTAGAAGTGAACTGTATTAACATTTATAAAAAGTAACTGGTAATGACTAATGATCAATAATGTCTCCCTTGGAAAAACGCATGAAGTGTTGCAAGTCCATGTATGCTTGAATTTTTGTCAACAACAAGCAAACTTTTGGCATTTGACGATTTTGATTACTTCTGATTCTTTGTTATTTGTCTAAATATTTTGGAGTGACCCAGTGAATTTTATATTTTTATTGTGGTGATAATGTGTTATTTTACTTGGTGTTTGTGTTGCAGTTGCAGAGCAGGACTCTTCAAAATTATACTAGCAAATGCATACCTGTTTTACCTTTTACTACTTGTAATTACGCTAGAGGTTCTCAGGTTACTTTTAGAAAAGGCGGAGCAACATTTTCTATCAAGACTGAACGTGCAAAGGCTGGGCAATATCTTTCATGTGATGGGCCAAATTGTGCTTTTACTCTATATTCCCGCTTAACATTGGGATTTCCTCATTCTGTTGCATTTTCAAATGCTTCTAACCAACGGCTGTTAGATGGCAGTTTTTCATCCAAACTTCTTAATTATAGAGCTTTTGGGAAAAAGTTATTTTCTCATTCAACGGAAGCACGGAATGAGAGCGACAATAAAAATGTTCCATATGTTACTAATGGAATAAGCTCATTACCATTTAAAGGATTGAATAAAAAATGGAAGGGTGCAAAGCCAGTTGCTACATCCAGGACAAAGAGAACTAGTGCTTCAGGCACCTCAGGCTCCACTAGTGTTGATGAAACAAATTCGAGTGAACAGTTGGTTGGGGTTATGAAAGAGGCAGATGTAGTTTCATCTAATTCTTCTTCATCCATTGGCAAATCATCTAAGGGTTTGAAAGAAAAGAAGTCTCGAAGCAATAAGAAGAAGGAAGCCATCTCTTCAACCAATGCTGCAGATGTTGGAGTCGTAAGCAAGGATGGTCCATCGAAGAGCTTAGATAGTAGCACCAATGACCAGAATCTTGTACAAGATCCAAAGGTTAGCAAGTAGTAATTGATGAATGTTCTCAATCCCCTTTTCCCCTCCCGTTGCATTATTTTAACTAACAGTGCAGTTTTTCAGAAAAAGTCATCTGGGGATACTTCCAAAGGTTCTCCTTCAACAAAACAACAATCCACTAAGAAAAGCGGTAACTCTACCAGAAAAGGAGAAGCTCAAAAAGATACTAATAAGTTGCCACATAAGCAAAACTTTGTGGTGGATGGAAAGGGAAAACCTCAGGGACAAATGACTCTGAAGCAGCTATATCCCCCAATGGGAAAGTCTGTTATGGTGGTGGAATCTGTTACAAAGGCAAAGGTTATTCAGAATTATCTTGGAGATATGTTCGAGGTGATACCTAGCCATGGCCATGTTAGAGACTTGGCGGCAAGGTCAGGATCTGTAAGACCCGATGATGACTTCAGTATGGTGTGGGAGGTTCCATCTGCTGCCTGGACTCATCTCAAGAGCATAAAAGTTTCCTTAAATGGGTATGCACCTGGATTTTGTTGTTAGCTTGGCCTGCACTGCATGCAACCGTATTTTTGGTCAGCTTAATAATGATAGTTAAGTTTTATTTGCTTCTTGTATATGGTTGAAATTGTCATCCATCTCTATGACTTATTTTGTGATGTTTAATGTGCCTTCTTTTCTT
This sequence comes from Momordica charantia, assembly GCF_013281855.1. Taxonomy (NCBI): domain Eukaryota; kingdom Viridiplantae; phylum Streptophyta; class Magnoliopsida; order Cucurbitales; family Cucurbitaceae; genus Momordica; species Momordica charantia. The sequence continues at coordinate 4,145,419 of NW_028275159.1, forward strand.
TTACCTCCAATTCCTTCGGGTTTAATTTTTATTTTCTCTTGATTTGTATTTATTCATCAGAGCAGAGAACCTTATTCTTGCATCTGATCCTGATCGTGAAGGCGAGGCTATTTCTTGGCATATAATTGAGATGTTGCAGCAGCAGGATGCTCTACACGAAGGTATTAGCATAGCAAGGGTTGTTTTTCATGAAATAACTGAGGCTTCTATCAAGAGTGCTCTGCAATCTCCTAGAGGAATTGATGTAAACTTGGTTCAGGCTTACCTTGCACGGCGTGCCTTAGATTATTTGATTGGATTTAATATTTCACCATTATTATGGAGGAAATTACCAGGTTGCCAATCAGCTGGGCGAGTTCAATCTGCTGCGCTGGCCCTAATATGTGACAGAGAAATGGAAATTGATGAATTCCAGCCACAAGAGTATTGGACTGTCGACATTGATTTGAACCAAAAAGATCCCCGTTCTTCAGTGGAAGAATTTCCAATCCCTGCACATTTGACCCATTTTGACTCTAAGAAGTTAAATCAGTTTTCAATTAGCTCCAACACAGAGGCAACGAATATAGAAACAGCCCTGAAATCAGTAACTTTTCAAGTACTCAGCACTAAAAAGAATAAAGTGCGTAGAAACCCTCCTATGCCATATATAACATCAACGCTTCAGCAAGATGCAGCTAATAAATATAATTTTCCTGCAACTTATACAATGAAGGTACATGGTAATTTTGATTCCCCTCATCATGCAGTTCCCCATAACATAAGATAATTACTTTTCTTCAAACATTTTATTCTGATTTATATCTAAAGCCCATTCTTGCTCAGTAAACACTGCCTATTAGATTTAACACTTCCTATGGGGTTCGGTCTTTAAGATCTTTTGTAATTATCAGTTAGGTCTCATTCTTTTGGATTGGAGCCCGTTTCTTTAGGGGTTCCCTTTTGTGGGGATGTTTTTGTACGCCCTCCGTTTTTTGTATCTATTTTTCATTTTCTATCAAATAAAAAGAAAACACTGCCTATTATGGCAGGTTAAATTTCCATTTTATTTTACCTTTTCCCACTACAATTTTATATCATAAAAAATAGTTTGACCTTAAATCACGTTCTGAATCATTGACTGGTAGATTCCTTTTGCTTTCAATTTTTTTGTGCGAATTTGTGTGTAGAAGGTTAGGATCTACTCAAATGCAGTATGAATATAAGTGGTTTCATATGTGATTTAAGACTTTGAGCCCCAGTTTTCTTTTCTTTCCTTTATTGCTTGCAACTTAGAACGTTAGGGGTGTAGTTTTTTGTATGCTCCTACAACTTATATAACTTTCTATGCAGCTTGCACAGAAACTTTATGAGGGAATTCAGTTGGCTGATGGCAAGGCAGCTGGCTTAATAACTTATCCAAGAACAGATGGGCTACATGTAAAACCTTTTTTGCCTTGAACTACACCTCCCTGCTATCTCTGTTACTCTATCTTGTTAACAGTAGTCTGTTTTGGCCTATTAGTTGCTCTGGCTCATAGTTGTGTCAGGCTTCCCTAGAACGTTCTTAAGGATGATGTTCTGCATCAACTTTTTTGTCCCTATTCTTTTATTTTCGAAAATTATTGGTGCATCTTGTGTAACCTTTGTAACTTGAACCATTTTCTATTTCAGATATCTGATGAAGCTGTTAAGGACATTCGCTCCTTGATTATACAGAGGTGAAAGTTCAAAATTCCACTTTGACGACTTTTTGGGATGCTTGGGCTCCCCAATGCCTAAAAAGTCTTGTCTTTAATCCCTCTTTCGTGAAACTCACTAAGCACTTTCTTGTGACAAGCTTTTAAGGCAAATGATTTACTTAAAGCTGTAGTAGCCCTTCACTTAGGAAAATGTTTTTGTTTCAATTTTTCTAGGTGCAACCTTTTTTACTTCACCCTAAAAGGGTTTTAGTGCTTCAATTTTCTTATTCTTCAAAAACTTGCTGTTTGCAGATATGGGCAGAATTTTGTATCAGAAAGTGCACGCAAATATTTTAAGAAGGTCAAGAATGCTCAAGAGGCTCATGAAGCAATCAGACCCACTGATGTGCAACAATTACCATGTAAAAACACAATTTTCTGAGCCTGGTTAAATGATGCTTGATTAGTGAATATATTTGAGTTGTTTTCTCCTAGTAATCCACTCCAACTTAGTTCACTTCTAAGATTATTTCTTCCAGCCTTTCCATTTCAGTGAAAAACTTTATAACCAATTTTTGTTCTTATTTCTTTGTATTCACTTCCAGCAATGCTAGTAGGGACACTTGATGAAGATTCACACAAACTATACTCTCTTATTTGGCTCCGAACTATGGCATGCCAAATGGAACCTTCAATCACTGAACAGGTCAGAATGCATGTTCCACTTTTTTAATTCTATTATCTTATTCAACATTTCTCTTTGTCAATTTCAAATGATAAATTTTATCACAGGAACATGAGGACTGTTTAGTAAAACTAATATTCTTTATTCCAATTGGTTTGTATTTTTTTTTTTTTTGGATAAGAGGTTCTTAGTTTTTCTTATAAAGAAGATACTAACATGGGCGCCTTTTAAAAAAGAATATATATATGACAAACAAGTTATCTACTGGTTCTGAAAGCTATGATACAGAAGAGGCAAATGAGCTGATAAAAAGTATCAAACCATATCCCAAGTGAAAGGGCTAGCAAAAATATGAGGCATTTTTAACAAGTGCAAAAATGTCTGGTAGAGATACTGAGGTCAAGAGTTACCCTGACCTAAAACTGACGTTATTGTGGCTTAGAGTGGGATCAAGACAGGTTCTATAACTTTTCAAATAACAACGAAAAATATATTTCATCATATCAATGAAATATTTACTGTATCTTATCAAAAAGAAAATATGAATGAAAAGTTCTTTTTTTTTTTGTTAAAAAAAGCATTAATTTCTGGGTGTCTTTTCCAGGTGAATATGACTACAAAATTTCTTTTTCTAAAGGAATTCCAATAACTAGATCCGCATTTCTTTCCTTCTCTTTTATTTTTAAATTGAAGTTACCTTCAATTTCAGTTGTGAATTTACCAAAATTCTTTGTTGTGTTACCAGATTCAAATCGACAGTGGACTTGCAAATGAGTCCATCATTTTCCGATCTACATGCTCAAGAGTTCAATTTCGTGGATTCCAAGAAGTTTTTGAGGTATGATAGTGTCATGCTAAGTGTTCTTTTGGAGAGAGGTTGACTATTTTGTTTACTTGCACATAAAGAATGCTTCGAATTTTTCTCATTGATTTCTGTTTTGAGTTCTAACTGTCTAAACCTTGTGTTGTAGCTTCCCTTGGAGTTTGCTTTCTAAATATTTTTAAAATTATTTACCAACTATTCATGCCAATTGATCCTACTTTTTGTAAGTTCCAAGGGGCTTTTGCTCTGGGAGGACATCTTTTCTGTCCTCATGTTTGCTCATCATTTCTCCTTAAATACATGTTTCTTACCTTAATATTTGACCTTTATGGGGTCGGGTAGTTTTGAAATGTAAAGATCTAATGTTCTTTTTCTTTTGCTACTCGGGCTTGGAACTACGTAGCTTTTCTCTCCTAGACTTTGCTCTTTGTTTACCTAAGAAAGTGGATGATTTCATTGCTGAAAGCTTTGGTGGCTCCGCGCTCAAAGGAAAAGCCTATATCCTTTAGAATTGTGCTGCAAGGGCTCTTCTTTGGCTTCTTTGGAAGGAAAGGAACAATAGACTTTTTGAGAACAAAGAGACCCATTTTGAGTCTTTTTGTGTGAATATTAAGCATACAGCTTCTTGGTGGGCATCTACCCACAAGAAAATTTTTTGTAACTACGGTTTCTTTTCGATCCTTCAGAGTTGGAATTCAGTGATTGCATAGTTCTCTAGGGGAGGGTTCCCTCTACCCTCTGCCTCTTGTCTCTGTCTTTTTGTCGGCTCTCATTGATTTTGAATACAATCTTTTTGTTTCTTATAAAAAAAATGTAAAGATCTAATAATTTGTCAGGACCCAGAAGCTGATGCTGTCAGACAAAAAGACCATGAAGAGAATGGGCGTGAGGAACTGTTTAGAATTCTTAATGCATTACAGGTAAAAGGTTTTATATTATTGATTTTGGTTGGCTATTTGGTTATTTGTTAATATCTACAACAGCAACCTATTTTTATTTCGTTGAAAAAATTTATGTTGTAAGGCTTATGTATGTATCTTTTGCTGAAACATAAAAGTTCTTTGCATTAGATTCTTTTCCTACTGCTGGTTGGCATGTAATTTCCATAAAAATTGAGTAAAGTTTCTTCTTATTTAATCCCTCTCATTTTTTTCATTCTCACAATTTGTCCTTGAATATCATTTTTCCATGGTGACTGTAGTAGTACAGATGGTGCGGATATTTATTTTTATTAACCAGTTAGTTTTAGCCAGGGGATCAATTGTCTCTGTCTGCAGTTGAACTCAAGCAACATTTTACCCAGCCCCCACCTCGCTATTCTGAGGGAACATTGGTGAGTCTAAACTGCTGCTAGCTATTAGACCCAAATTTTTGAGCCTATAAATAGCTGAACACTTGGAAAATATTATTAGTGTCACCATTTCTCATTGAGATTCAAGAGCTTACACATTTTCTTAAAAAAATCTATCCTTCATGGAAAAAATATTGGTTTCTGTAAAATGCAGGAGAATAGTGTATAGTCCATGTTTCATTTTCAATCTGTCATTTTCTTATAATGGCTCTATAACATTTCTTTATCTAAATGCGTGCATTTTTCTCATGCTTACATATACTTCATTTTCCTTGTCCTAAAACTATAATATTTGACTGAAGATGAGTTCAAGAGCCTTAAATTATTCATAACTGGCCCAAATATTAGTATAGAGACAACCTGGGAGCAGCAAATTCCCTTTTTCCAGTCTGTTTACTAAATGAAACCTATGTATAGAAAATTTTTGCGCCTCATCAATATATGGAAATTTAATTTGGAAAGAGATTAGTTGGGTGATGTAACACAAAAAATTAAGTACTTTTAATTGTTCTTAAATACGTAGATTTTTTCTCTTCTGCTCTACCAGATATATGAGAGAATTTGTGGGCTATTTGGTAGGTTATAACCTGATTAGACTTAATATCTATTGGGTCCCTCAAGTCATGTGCATATGCGCCCCATAATGTAAAGTGAAAGGGACATTTTTGCGTCAGTCTTTTCTAGTTTTTTTTGGAAGTTCTCTTATTTCACTGGAACCGGATACTGCAGGTTAAGAGGATGGAGGAGCTAGGGATTGGGAGACCTTCCACATATGCAACCACATTAAAAGTTTTACAGGTTACTTGTGATCATTGCAGAGGATGAATTCGAAATTTGTGTCTTTATTTATTGTTCTGTAGTATGAAGCTTCATAAATATGATGGACGATTGCATCCTATCATGTTGAGTAATAGCTCAAAACTTGAAGTGTTGTGAATGTCATAATCGGGTTCTGAGTAGATAACCAGTTTCGTGCTGTTAAATATCTTTTGTTACTTCTATGGGGATCATATAATATAATTTTTGCTAATGTATCTTTAAGACTGAATGTATACTCTTTTCCAGTCTTGTACAAAAAAAAGGACTTGTTTCCACGTTGAAGTGAATGTAAAGCTGTATTAAGATTAACTTGTTTTGGCTTTGAACTATGTGTTGGGTTCATGATTTTAGCTATATTTGAAAGACATTCAAACATACAGCCTCTAGATCCTCATAGCCCCTACCTTCCTATTGAATAAAACTAGTCTAGAACTGCAGGTAGGATCAGGATTTTTCATCTAAATGCCTAAACTTTTCGCAATTATTCCTAAAAACTTGGCACTACAAACCAATCCATAACACATGTTCAATTTCCCAAACAAAGGACTTGGTAGTTGGTACATTGGTTGTCTTGACACTCTAGCGGGTCACTTTTTTGAAAAGGGAAAAAAGATTCTTTGGATGAGGGAAAAAAGATTCTTTGGGTGATTTTGGTTTGAGGGTTGTTTTGGTCCATTTGAATGGAAAGGGATCATAGGATCTTCCATGTCAAGGAACTCCCCTTTGAACGAGTTTTCGAGTCACTAACTTTCATGGTTGTCTCATGGTATAAATGTACCACTTTTTCATAACTATAGCATCTCCACATCGTTATCCAATTGGAGAGCTTTTTTGTAACACCCTAGAATGGGTTGTTTTGCACCTTTTGTACTTAATTTCATATCATTTCTCAAATATATTTTTTTTTTTTTACCTTGCATGATAAACCTTATATGCACTCATTCTAGAAGTGGAATTGGAATGAAATTTTTCTTTTTCCATCTCTCCCTCTCTTTTTTTTAAACACTAAGCATGATACTTGTAATGTACGACACGAATTGATTCTGACATACCTTTTGAAGTTATTTATCATTTTGTCTACACTTACAAAATGATATCATTTACTTGCATTTAATTATTTGATTTATTTTACTATCAGGACAGAAACTATGTGTCAGTGAAAAGTCGTGTTCTACATCCAGAGTTTCGTGGGCGTATGGTATGCTTGTAACTTTTAATCACCTTGAATTTTCCATTCTCCAAAAGTTCAAAATTTTATTTCTTGTCTTACAAATTTCTTGCAATTTGCTTACAATGTGATATTCTGACCATCTTATTTTCCTTTGTTTTGTGGGCTTATGCTGTGCTTGTAACTCTTTTTTTTTTTTTTTTTTTTCCTGTTATCAATTTCTTTCTTTATGTTTATCATTGTATGATGTATCTTTCTCTTTAATTTTAAGGTATACCTTGTATCTATTTCTTTCTTTATAATTTATTTTATCAATAAAAAGTATGTTTCCTTAAAAAAGAAATGGTGTGTGTGTATATTATGAGAAATTGAGTTGTCATTGAAAAAAATGAAAGAATATGACAAGGACATATAGAAAACCACCCAGCAAAAGGAGAAAAAGGAAATATAGATCTATCTCTAGACTCCAATTAATTTTCAAATTATTTCTTTAAAGTTAAGCAAAATCCACTTAATCTCTTTATAGTTTTTTTTTTTTTTTGAGGAAATCTATTTATAGTTTAGTACAAAAATTTATAGTACTTTTATTCCTTTATACAAAGTTTTTGTTGTGTATATATCTGTTCTTGAAATACTAATAAACATCAAAATACTTGTATCTATATTTGTAAATTCAAATCATTGATTTAAACATATACATGGGTATTTTCTTCATTAATACTATTATTCAATCTCTCTTTCTGAGTCTTCCTCTCAAGTATGTTATTTTTATTGGTTCCCCTAGTTATAGTGTTATTTATTTAGATTATGTCCCTATACTGTAATGTGTCATTTTATCTCAAACTGATTTTGTAATGTGCAAATTTCAATGAGCCTATTTTAATTCTTACTCTTCTCTTTTATTATTGTGATTTAAGGTGTCGGCATTTCTTTGTCACCATTTTTCTGAGGTCACAGATTATAGTTTTACTGCTGACATGGAAACTGAGGTGAGTTGAATTGTTATTGAAGGCTTTTTATCTACTACAACCACATACGGAATCATGATCACACACATTCTGCGTTGTGCATAAAATGTAGTAGTTTGCCGTTTGTATATTGGTATCCTTGACATGTTTACAAAGGTAACCCAATATTCAAGTAACGGAATATCTCATTACCATTATGGGAAATCTAAAAAATTAACAAATATACTATTATAAGTTTTAGAACGATATGCTAAATAAACCACCCCTTTCTCCTGTTCTTTTGGTAATAGTGATTTTTTACATGATCGTACTCTCTTGCTTCAGCTTGATAACGTCTCTGCTGGTTTAACTGAATGGAAAGGCCTCCTAAGAGATTATTGGACTCGATTCAGCTCATATTGTGAACTTGCTAACAGTGTTCATATTCATCAGGTAAAAAGTGTTTTTTGTATAAGAGGTGGTACCGTACCATAGGGTTCAAAAGGCCCCCACCAAAAAAAAAAGTAATAATAATAAGAAGAAAACAGTTGTTATACATTGGCTGTCTAATATTTCAGGTGGAAAAGATGTTGGAGAAGAAATTTGGGGATTTCTTATTTTCTTTTCTTCCTGATAATTGCAGAACATGTCCAAGGTATGCGTTTTGGCTATTTTTCATCCATTTGATCACCAAGTTTTTATGTCTTTGAAAACAACACATTAGTTACATTCAAACGTCACATGAATGTAATGAAAATTGTCCATTTTGTTGAAGTAAAAAGTTTCTCTTCATTCAGCTCATGTAACTTACGAATGGGAAACCAGGAAGTTTTTAAAACAGGAGAAATACATTACTTCATTCCACTGTAAAGAATTGGAACGTAAGACCTTGATGCACATATAAAGCAAAATATTTTGCTTGCTTTCTTCATAGGAATCAATGTCTTGTATTGAAAAATATAAAAGCAAGCTAAACAGCCACTCAAATCATCAGAGAATTTCGGGCTACCAGAGTATTGAACTTTTCTTGAGAATCGTTTGGTCAATGTGGGCTGATTATAATTCGAGATGATTGCCACTTGCCAGACATTGAACAACAGAAAGTCTCGAACAAGTTCAACTGAAGTTAGCATATCATAACCTAAATTAACATCTATTCTTCTATGATTTTTTTATTTATTAGAGCTTTTTTTTTAGAAAAAAGAATGGAAACATAACTTTTCATGGGCGAAGTGATAAGTTTACTGGGAAAATAGTTCAACAAAGGAAGGAAGGAGATAAGGAAGAAAAAAAAAACCCTACCCAAACGCTTTCCCATTACACCCCCCAACTGTATTGTAAAATCATGATGAACAGAACTTACTTTTTAAGAATATTTTTGAGATCCTAGCTATTGGAGGGCCTTTTTAACCAAACTTCGTTGAGGGGTTGGCTTCCCTCTCCATTTCTTAGGTGTATTTCTTTGATCTAGTGAAATCTCTGTTTCCTACAAAAATGGGAAGAAAACAGTTTAGCTAAGAATGCAAAAAGTGTTTTTGGAGAGATAAAAAATGAAACAAAGCAATTGTGAGTGGACTAAACTACTTTTTTAGAAAACAGAAAATTATAATTATAATCATTATAAAATAGGGACTTAGTTAAATGTCAAATTCTGCCACTTGGAGAGCTTTCATGAAACTCTATTTCTCTGTAAGTTTAATAGGATTCTCTTGTAAAGCATTCTGCTAACTTCTAGTTATTTTGCTTTCAGTTGTCTGGAGGGCACTCTGATTTTCAAAGTTAGTCGGTTTGGTGCGGGCTATTTCATAGGTTGTGATCAACACCCAAAATGCAAGTGAGTATGAAACAGAATAACGTAGTTGTAACTTCCCTCTACCATTCAGGCATCAAGTTGAAAATTAGTTCCTTGCCCCTGTCCTTCAACCAAGTCATGTATTTATTCTCAACAAACGGAATAGTACTTAACTTTCTTGTTTCGGTCAGGTACATTGCAAAAACATTATATGGTGAGGATGAAGAAGTTACTCCTCAAAATAACAACAGTGTAGAGGAGCCAAAATTGCTCGGTCTTCATCCAGTTTCCAATGAAAAGGTTGCCTCTACTGCTTAAAGTTTTATAAGCATATGAAGCTGACTCCTTTACGACAATTTTGTTGCATTTTATATGATTTTGTTAATGATAATAAATAATGTTTCCTTTCAGATTCTTTTGAAGAGTGGTCCATATGGGTTTTACGTACAACTTGGTGAGGACAGGAAAGGGTACTTGCCCAAAAGAGCCTCTGTATCTCAGGTACGGTTTTATTTTCTCTTGACGCAGATATATAAAAGACTTTACACTGATATATGTAAAACATGCAATCTGATGTACTCGTGTTTGATCATGGTTTAACTTCATGCAATTTTTATTGACTTGAGGAAATTTATTTTAAAATTCATTTTTTTCTCCGTTAATTATCTTTGTTTTAAAATAGAAACTGAATTTACCATTTCTTTTAAAAATTTTAATTTTAAAGACCTCTGTTGTTATATCCACGAATGTATCATAATCTTACCTTTTCTAATCTTTTTACTTATATGTTTAAGTTTTTAGATTTAGACACGTCAGATACAGAATGAAATTCTATCAAATATGTCTAGAATGAAGAATTGTGGTTTAAGGAGGACAAAAAGTCAGAGAAAAACAATTTATACAAGATTATTGTATTCCTATAGAATCCCTAAGGCATAGCTGACATACCTCTAAAGATATTTCTACACAAGAATTCGTTGCTATTGCATTGGCCTAGTTCCTTCAAATTCATATGAGAATCACAAAAAAAGGGCTATTTTATCTTTCCCGCCTGTTTTAATGGCAGAGTTTATCAATTCTTGGAAGCAGTGATTTTGTCAACATCATAAAAGTCTCTGCCGTTAACTCTTTGAATTCCTATGAATTTTGATTTATGTGTGGCCCTTTGCTTTTTAGATAAAGCACGTGGACTCTATTACTCTCGAGGATGCCCTTGAACTATTACGCTACCCGATTACTTTGGTATATTCACTTTCTTTGGAAGATGGTTTCTGTTATATATTTTTATTCGATAAACTTTTCATTTTTGTTTAAATATTATCTTCTTGACAGGGAAACCATCCAAAGGATGGTCAACCAGTGATAATAAAGATAGCAAAAGCTGGATTCTCAGTTAGACATCGGCGCACGATAGCTACTATTCCGAAGGTCTTTTTTCTTTTCCTTCCCATTTTCTACTTTGTTATCGATCTGCTTGGCCATTTTTGCTTGCAAATAACTATGTTTCCTCTTAATAACAAAATAATGGTCAACTGGAAAATGAGGATTTCACGATGTGGGTCGGGTTAGGTTGATGCCTGATGGTATGTTGAACCCGACTTGGGTTGAGTCACTGGGCCTTTATTTATATACGGGGGAGAGAGATTTGAGTTGTAGAGAGGGACCGATGAGGGGGAGATTTTTTCTTTTATTTTTTGAGTATAAAAGATGTGAGGAGGAATAATTGAACCTTTGAACCCTAGGGAAAGAGCAAGATGCCTTGACCGTTGAGCTATGCTCAACATGAGAGAGAGATTAAAGCAAGGTTTTCGATGCCTATGTCTCAATTTTATAGAAATGTTGATGGAAATATCGATAAAATATCAATATTGGTGGATATTTCCAAAAGAATTATATTAAAAGAAAATCCGTACAAAATATTTAAATTAACAAATAACCATCTCACAAGTTTTTGTATTTTGTCGCTTTTTTTATGTCAATGTCAATGTCGAACTCATGGACATAAAAATACCGACATGTCAATAGAAATTTAATATCCTAGATTAGAGACTAGCGATTAGATGAGATTGACATTCTTTGAGAAAGGCGATAATATATGGAATAACGTGGAAATTGAACGTTGTTACTGTTCTAACAACCAGAGGCTTGCTGTTTATTACACGCCAAAATAATAATTCCAATTATTTGAAAAGTTGTATTATTGTGACAGAATTTGAAGCCGAATGGTATAACCTTAGAGAAAGCGTTGGAGCTTCTATCAAGTAATGATGTTAGAAGGTGCGGGCGGCCTAAAAGCAAGCCTAAGGTGGAGGAACCAAGCTGTTGAGGCCTAAGGTTTGGCTTATTATTTCTTCATTTTTGTTACCAATATTAATTATTAGGAAGGATTTTTATACAAATCATAACTTTATTGTAAATTAATTTATTAGCTTTTCTTTAGGTTTGTTTTCCCCCATTTTATTTATTTTATATTTGGTCTGTATCCTATTCATGTAAGAAGATCCATTCGACCATACATCAACTTGATCCTTGTTAAGTTATTAATAATCTTTCAATGATTATATAGAAAAGTGAGGATAATCTAGCATTTTTCAACCTCATCAACTTAAAATTTTTTATCAAAGAACAGAGAAAATGTGAACAAATGGATTTACAAACACCACTAGCCCCTATGATACATAATCAAATGAGTTACAAAAGAATGGCAAAAATAAAATAAAAAAAAATAAAGAAGAGAATTTGTACATCACTGAAGCAAAAGATGAACAAATAAATATCGTCAATTTTCTGCCCTTCAGCACAGCCAACATCCTACAAATCAATGGCGATCATCGTCTGAGGATAAGCTGAGGCAAAACTTTTACATTCCTCTTCTGAAAAAGTGATTCATTATTATTCTCCTAACCATTACATATTCTTGTTTGAATCAAATAAGATCTTCTTGGGCTACCAAATACTTTTTTTGAATCAAACATGCCAGTCGAGATGAATAATTTACGTGCTCAAACAACTCTTGTTTCTCAGAATTTTTCCATCGATCAAGTAACAGAATGATTTTTCGAGCTATAGAATGATTGATGGGACGAAGTCATTGACCCCTGCAATAAAACGATCGATGTGTTAAAAATAGTTATTATCCAATACGTGCTCAGGATTAAAGAGTAGAAATGGTTTCTTTTGACTGATTAGAACCTAAAATTTTGGTCATTTTTGAACTTACCAACTGTAGAGAAACTTGGCTGTGGCTACGGGAGGGACTTGTGTCTCCTCCCATCAGTGTTGGATGCATTGTGTCTTCTGCAATGGTTCTCAACCTGTTAAGCTCTGGCAGGATGGCCTTCCCGAGATCGGGCCTATCTTTACGTCTTAACTCAGCACACTTGAGTGACATCTTGGCGAAAGACAGAGCTTCTTCGACAGGCCAATCGGAGACGGTTGGATCGAGAATACTCGCGAACGTCCCCTTCTCAATAGCTCTTTCGACATGGTGAGTCAAACCCATTGGGGGCCTGGAAGTTATCAGTTGGAGAAACATGATACCTAGGGAGTATATGTCAGATTTCACACCGAGCATACCCGTCTGTTGATACTCGGGGTCGATGTAGCAAAATGTTCCAGCAGTTGATGTCATTCGATATTGCGTTACGTTATCGGCAACTGATGGAGGTACAAGCCTGGCCAAGCCAACATCACTGATCTTGCTCACGAAGTTACGGTCAAGCAAGATGTTGGCGGGTTTGAGATCGCGGTGCACAAGAGGCTCTGGCTTTGTCTGGTGTAGGAACAACAATGCCGTTCCAATTTCAGCTGCAATTTTAAACCTCAGCTGCCATGAAAGAGGAGGCGTGTTTCCTCGTCGCGCAAGTCGGTCCTCTAAGCTACCATTCGCCATGAACTCATACACCAAGCAGCCATACTCAGGGCAAGCTCCAAGGAGGAGAACCATGTTCGGATGCCGAATGCAGCTAAGAACTTCTACCTGTGATTGTTCAATGGTTTTCTTTAAGTTAGAACAAATTAATTCATTAATTGAAGGCTTCTCTTCTCTTCTTTAAACTGCTCGATCGCTTACCTCTTGTTTAAACTGTGACCGTCCTTGAGTTGCATCAGGACGTAGAACCTTAATCGCAACAGGAGTATGATCGAGATCACACTTATATACAGGCCCATAACCTCCTTCTCCGATCTTGCGGGATTCGGAAAAGAACTCCGTTGCCGCTTCGATCTCCTCGATCGTATACTTTCTATACCTGATATCATTTTGTGACAATGCATCAACTGCCTTTTTCTTCTCTTCAGCTTCTTTTAGTGCTCTCATTTCAGCCTTCATTCTCTTCTGTGCTTCCAATTCCGCAATCCTCCTAGCTGCTTCAGCAGCTTCGATGGCTGCTTTCGACTTCGCCTTCTCCTGTTCTGCTAGTGCCAATGCAGCTTCCCCGGCTAATCTCGCCTCTTCTAATCTCCGCTCTTCTTCTAATTTCCAGCGCTGTAGCTCAACTGCCTGCATTGGAAAGGAAACCATATTATATATTGTGCTGCAGCCATCGAAGACAATCAACATACCACGTTAACCAATCGATTAGTTACCTTTTGTTTTGCTGTAAGCGCTTCCTTGCAGGCTGTACTGTACATTTCCATGGTCTGCTTCAGTTCAAGCTTCAGCCGCCGCATCTCGGCCTCAACATCTTCCTGCATCATTAGAAAAAGAGATACAATACTGAATGGAGAGTTCACTACAAAACAATTACAAAAGTGACTAAAAAACTTACCATAGCCTGTGATGAGATTGAGAGTCTGTCACTATCTTGCGAGATGGAAGAGAACTCGGAGGGACAGCTCATATCGAGCGACATCCGTCCCATATGCAGCGACTCGAAGCTGTGAGTCAAGTCAAGATCTGTACTGCTCGACATCCGTGGGGTAACTCTCCCTACATCTTGATTGTCATAAAGTGAAGGAAATATGCGATCAATACTCGGCCTTCCCGAGCTAACAAACGATATATCCGAATCATGCATCGACAAGTCTCCATACGATGCCTTGTAATTGTATCCTTTCCTGGTGAATGGCGACCTGCTTCCATTCCAACAACATTTTGCTCATCAATCTAGCCAAGTTTACCAAACTAACAAACAGAAACATGTACAAGAAGAACAATGCTTCCAACAACATTTTTTGCTCATCAATCTACCCTAGCCTACCAAACTAAAGAGAACAACACCACTATTTTCTGCTTCTTCAACAATATTTTTGTTCCTCTTTTGGGTAAACTAGCAGTTTCGCAACAACAAACTGAAACTTGTACAACATCATAATCCATATCTGAAGAATTACGTAAAGTTAAAGAGGGAATACTGACTTCATGAAATCGAGCTCGTCCTGCGGTGGTTTAGAGGGAAAATCAAGGCCAACGGGTGGCTTTTCGATGGAAACTGGAGAGAAAATTGAAGATCAGAGAAACAGAGAAATTTGGTTTGAAATAGAAATAGAAATAGAAATAGAAATTACCTCTTGCAGCAGTTCCAGTTGCAGAATGGAATTCGGTTGCATCAGATTTGGCGCTGCATTGTTGCGCTAATTGACCTCTGAGAGGACTTATCGTCGGAGCAGGCCGAGACGCCGAACGCATGGATTGGATTTTCCCTTTAGAAATGACGAACACATTGCAAAAATCTGGTGCCCCTTTTACTACATTCCCTGGAACATCAGTTGCCTTGAACCTGCCCCCCCCCATTAATTCAAATCATTCCAAATTAATAAAATTTTGATTTAAATACTATTATTCATTTCCGTTGTAGTTCAAATCAATCCATCATTTCATTTCCTAATCCTAATCAATATAGGACTTTATTTGCACTCTCCTTGCAAACCCAACAATTATGATGGAAATAAATGAGATGAAAATGAATTAAAATAAATCAAAATAGACGCCTTTTTAAAATACATGAATGGAAATATACTTTTTGAAAATACGTAGGTTAAAATTAATAAAAATTGGAACTTTTCGAACTCAACTCAACCGTGGATTGGATTGGATAGATTTTCTTTTGAATTTGTTGACCTTAAAGAAATGCATATGGATATGAATAAAGAGAGAGGGAGAACATGCCTTAGGAAGCCAGTTTTTGCTGAAGCACCAACAACAATATTCTCTATGGTTGTATTAGCCACATATTCGATTAAGGCCTTGGCTACATCTACATCTTCCAACACAATATCTTTGCATTGTATCTAACAAAAAACACACACATAATTTAATTTATATCAAAACCAAAAATTTGGAGGGAAAAAAAAAACTTACATCCTTTCGGGTACAAAAGCAACGAAAAGGGAGGAATAGTTCTTTGATGTTAGCATCAGCGTCAGATTTATAATTCGGCTCTGCACCCAAAAAGTAAAAAATAAAAGAAATTATTTAAGTAAAAAAATATATTCATATCCATGTCATATCAAAGGTAGAAGATGATCAAATAATGTTTTCTTTCCCTAAATAGAAACTCATAACTTGTTGTTTTAAATGAAAACTAGATAACAATTTCAGAATGTTGATATCTTTTAAAAGATTAGAAACAAGAAACGAATGAGAACTAGAAATAAAAACTCAAATTTTATTGTTTTAGATAAGTACTCAATAACAGTTTCAGAACCAAAAATACTTAGCTCCTCAACAATGAGAAGGAACATTGTCTCTTTACATTTAATAAAAGTTTATGTTTTTGTCTTGTTGGCTCCAAGAACCCTATTATCTTTTAAAAGATTAGAAACCAGAAACAGAAAACATGAATGTCACCAAATTGCTTTAGATTGAATTCCGACCTCGGGTTCATTTAATAATAAAAAAATAAATTTGGAGAGAGAGAGAGGGGTACTTTGGGAAGAGTTAGAAGAGGATCTTGGTTTGACATGGATGAGGAAAAGAGTCTGTCCTTTTTGAAGCAAATGATCAATTGCCCATTTGAGAGCGCCTTGGCTTCCTTTGTCTTTGTCAATTGCCACTGCCACCAATCCATTCACATTCAATTTCTCCTTTCTTTCTAGGCTCGATTTTGGTAACCACATTCTTCTTCTTCTTCTTCTTTTTCTTTTCTTTTCTTTTCTTTTCTCACCTTCCAAACAGAACCCAACCAAAGAACCCAAATTTTGATTTTGAGTTCTCTGTTTTTCTTTCTTTTTGTTTTTCAGGTGCGAAAGAAGAAATGGAAAAAAGGTACTGTTTTTATTATTATCTTTTTTTTTTCTTTTTTTTTTTTTGGTTTCTGTGTCCAAAACCAGACGTTGAATCACGGCCTTGTCACTTTCTCTCTCATCGTCTCGTCGTCCATTTTGCAGCTTCATATTTATGGTTAATTTCGCTTATTTGATTTTTTCAAACTGTAACTGATTCTCCTCGTATTTCGATCTTTGACTATTTTTGACACTTTTTCTTGTTAGGGATAGAGAGAGAGAGAACAAAAAATGCCCATAAAAATAAATAAATAAAATAAAATAAAGTAAAGGATAAAAGATTCCTTAGAAGCTTCGTTGGGTCTCCATTCTCTTCTCCTCTGAATTTTTGGTCTTCGCTACCATCTGCACCATCCAAACCCAAGTCCCCTTGTATGTTTGTTTGTTTTTTTAGATAAAAGTTAAAATCTTTTTGTTTTTTTTTTGGATAGAACTTTGTAACTTTTAATCACGTGGCATTTTTTGACCTTCAAAATTCTACTTGGAAAAATATAAGTATAAATTTTAATTTGACTTAGATTGTGTTACTTCCCAAAAAAAAAGTCTATGTTTGACTTTCAAATAATCTATTTTATCATTTCGATATGGTACCTAATATTCGCTTCATTCAATATCCGCAATTTTTACCATATAGGAACATCCGTTAAAATTTCTTCCCATCGTTTTCTAAGTAGGTTTTTAAGTACATTTTCACATTAAGGTTAATATGCATATCTTAAAAAATGTACTGTCAATTAATTAATGACAAAACAAAGATTACCATCAATATAGATGTATTTTCTACAAATAGAGACCTCTAAAGTTTATCACAAATCATAATAAAATAAATACTAAAAAATAAAATCTTAAAATTTACATTTCAAAAGTCCAAGTACCCAAAAGAAAACAAATTCAGAAATCAGACGCAAGTATTTAAACATTTTATTTAAAAAAAGAAAAAAAAAAGTACATCTCATTTATTCTTTATCCGAAGATCGCAATTCCATTTCGCTGCCATAAGAGGAATAGAACTCATCATCGGTAGAATTTTCAATGTCCTTCAACTCCTCAATCTTCTCCGCCGCCTCCGTCAGCCGCCACCGCTTCTCCTCCGCCGCTTCGCTGCAGGCCATTCCGATCCACAGCAGCCGCACCATTTCCCCGTCTTCGCTCTTCGTCCCCTTCATCATCTCCCCGTCGAACACCTCCGCCGTCCACTCCTCCTTCACCGCCGACTTCACCCACGCCGCCAGGTCCCCGCCCCGCCCCTGCCGGAGATAGTTCGCCGGTAACTTCCCGGTCAGCAGCTCCAGGATCAGAATCCCCAGGCTCCACACGTCGGTCTTCCGGGAGACGCTACCGTGCCGGATGTACTCCGGCGACTTGTACGCCGCCATGAATTGCTGGGCTTGCTCCTTGCACACCAGAGGATCGAGGCCGTAGTCCGTTAATAGCGGCTCGAAATTGGAGGTTAGAAGGACGTTTGAGGATTTGAGATGGCCGTGGGGTAGGGCCTGGCCCGGTAGCTCCATGTGAAGATGGGCCAGGCCTCGGGCCACTCCTTTGATGATCCGTAGCCTAGTGGGCCAGTCCAGCCCAATGTTTCCAGGAGTGCGCTGGGCTGGAATATTTCAAAGAGGCCCTCTTAGTTAGAAAAAGAAAAATGATAAATTACAGAAAATACTCCTAAATTTTGACATTTATGAATTCCGTCATTTTTAAAGTTTCAATACTAGACCTGAACTTTCATAAATGTCTAAAAAAAATCCTCAAAGTAAACATCCTTAATATTTTGAATGAAAATTTGAAGCGGTCAAATCTAGAACAAGAAAACTAATGAAAGCTGACATGAAATGGTCAATTGGTTCTACTACAAATTTGACCTTGAATGTGATCAAAAAAATCCTCAAAGTAAACATCCTTAATATTTTGAATGAAAATTTGAAGCGGTCAAATCTAGAACAAGAAAACTAATGAAAGCTGACATGAAATGGTCAATTGGTTCTACTACAAATTTGACCTTGAACGTGATCAATTGTGGACCCATCATTATTTTTAATATAGCTTTCAGCACGTTGTTGGTATAAGTAGTGACATCAATTCTTTTAAACATTCTTAACTATATTTCTATAATCTCATGATCCCTCTCGAATGTGGTATCAATTACCTCTCCTCTCTATTCAGACGTCTCCCCTAAATTATCAATTACAATAATCAAACAATTCATATAATTTGATAACTCCTAATTCCCAATAATAAAAAATTAGCCAATATTTAATACTTAAAAAAAAAAAAGTAAAGATAGATATAAAAAAGGAATTTGAATATTAGATGGGTGGAAGTTGAGAATCATACCATGACCATGAAGATGATCAGCCAAGTTACCGTTCCCCATGAACTCAGAAATCAGAAGCTTATCTTCATTCCTATAATAGAAAGCCACCGGCGGAAGCAAATTGGGATGCGATATTCTGCCCAGCCTTCCCATGTGCTCGTGAAACTCTTCGAACCCAACGCATTTCATGGGCCGGAGCCTCTTCACAACCACTGGGGGCCCATTTGAAAGCAGGGCCTTATAAGACGACCCAAAGCTCCCGCCGCCCAGAACTTCGGCTGGGGCCTTCAGCAGCTCCTCCAAGTCAAATATGGGCCTGTCGGTCCTCACGAACTGAAGCTTTGCATTTTCTTCTGTTTTCTCAGGATATTGGGCCTTTACAAAGCCCAATTTATCGTGGGCTTTTGAATCTTCGGCCTGCTCTTCCGCCAATAATGATAGAGCTCTGCGGCGGCGGTAGCGGTGGTAAATGACGATGATCGCTAAGACGGCGATTCCGACGGTGACGCCGGCGAGGATGTACCACTTCTTTGGGGACTTGCATCGGCTTAGAGGTTGTCCACATAAATCTTTATTCCCTGTGAGAGAAATTAAAATTTTATTTTAGGTTCTAAAATTTTAAAATTCAATATAAAATCAATTATATTTATTCATGGAAATGCATTATACATGTATTAATTAATTAAAAGAACAATACACATGTGTTACTGTTATTTATTTTGGTTCTTAATGTAAAATTTAGATTCTTGAATGTTCAAATTTTTTAAACTATTATGAAATAGGCATAAAAATAAAGAATTTAAACAACTTTTTGAAAGTATTTCTAAACTTAGAATTAAATTTTAACGAGGTCACATGAATTAAATTTTAATGAGGTCACATTACTATATATTATCTTTTTCTTAGTAAATGATTTTAAAAAAGGCAACACAACTTTCCCCCAAAAAAAAACAGAACATGGATGTTGTTGTGGACATAATAGGTCGGTAATAACAATGCAAAAACTAAACTTCAAAAAGAAAAAAAAAACTTTAATTATAACCTTATAACTTAACAGATATTTTAATTAAAAGATTAAGAAGCAAACATATCATTTCTCTTAAAAATTTTAAATTACAAAATATCACAACAGTGTTTAAACAATCTTTAAATTAAAGTTGATATGATTAAATTCTTTTTACCCAAAATTTAATCAAATCTCTATTTTCTTGCACAAAATTATAATTATGTCACCCCATGAGACAACTAAAATGAGAGTCAAACAAGATAACTTAAGAGATAAATATATTTAAAGGATGATTATTTTTCACAATAAAACAATTATACTACCGAAGTGCTCTTTGTAGGTAAGTTGATGAAGAAAAAAAGGGACAAAAGTTTTATATACATAATCTTTAATCCTATAAACTTAAGGATCAAATTAAAGGAAAAACTTTGAAGTCTTAATTTATCTTTTAGTATAAGAAAATCTTAATTTTTCTCTTTTAACACAAGTTACGTTTACAAATTGATTTTTCCCAAGAGAATTATTTGATTATATGTTAATATTGAATGAAAATATTATGCTCAAGGGGATATTACCATATAGCTTTTACCTGCAAATGCGTTGGAGTCGATATTGGCCAAGCCAGAAGGAATTGAACCCTCCAATTGGTTATTGGACAAATCGAACAACAACCAATCCCTTGGAATAAAATCTGGGATTTGGCCTTCAAATTTATTCCCTTCAAGGCTCAGCTCCACCAGCGCTGGCAAACTCGAAAGAGAACCAGGAATCCGCCCCTTAAACTCATTCTCCTCTAAACGCACCGTTTTTAACGATCTCATGTTTTGGAAAGCATCATCAGATATCGCCCCAGAGAACTTGTTGTATGCAAGATACAAAGCTTTTAACGGGCCCAGTTTCTTCACCGGAGGCATTGGACCATGAAAGCTATTGTTCATGAAGCCCAAGCTCCTCAGAGACGACAAGTTCGCAAGCGTGTCTATGTCGATGACACCGGACAAACTCATGTTCTCTAGCCGTATCCCGAACAGAGCTCCATTCTTGCAGGTCAAGCCAGTCCAGTATTTGCCTCTCGTACTTGCATCGTCGCTGCAGATGTCGATCGACGCGTCCCAGTTGTCCAACGCTGTGTTGTTCGACAGAGAGCTCTTGAACTTGATGAGGATTTCGGCCTCGGGGCTGGTACTAGAGCAAGTGTTGCAGCACACTACAAATAAGATCAGAAAAAACAGGTCTGCTTTACGAGCCATTCGCTTTCCAAAGCGTATTTGGAAGGGGAAATGGAGGAAGATGAAGATGGAGAAGTACTATAGAGAAGTTTCTTGTTCTGATGAGCTGTTAAAAGGCTGGTCCTTTTATGTTATATTTGCTTAGTTTCTTCCCCCTATCTCCCTCCCTCTAAGGGGGCATAGCATAGTTTATTGTTTCTTGTTATTGATGAATGAATTCATTGGTCTTAATAAAGACAAAAATGAAACATCAGAATGTGATAAATAAAAAATAAGAACAATAAGAGAGATAGAAGACAGAAAAAGGATCCATTAATAAACACTCGATTCGATTTCTGTAACCTGGAAAATGTCAGCAACGTTTTGCTGTTGCTCGCACGGCGAACTTGACATTCTGTCTGTAGGAAGAGAAATGGGAAAGATTCAAAGCTGTAAGACGAGCTAAACATGAGTTTATCTAACATGGCCTTTTAACAAAAAAATTTACACAGAGTTGAGGAGACCATTGGAGAACAGCTCTTACTTGGCGGGTTAATGAACAAAATGAGAATCACTCGCGGTCTTCAAACAGGCCATGGAGATCATTGATGGCATTGAGAATATCTCCAAGACATCTGATAAGCGTGTTCCCCTGGCGCCTCACCGAATCAATTCGGTGGTTGGTGTTCTTTTCATCCGAAGTTGCATATTCTGCATTCTCAGACACGATTGCTTGAATTTGTTCTACATTTTCGAGCAATTTCTTTGTCATCATTTGCTCTTCTTCCAGTTCAAGGCTATCTATCTGTTTTTCTCCATTGCTTTTGATGAAACATTCACGTGGCTCTGCTTCTGGAGAGTTTAATGGAGGCTTTTCTTCATCTTCTTCTTCACATTCTAGGGATTTTTCAAGAGCTTGGCTTCTCTTGGAAATTGAACGACGCCGTTGCCTTTTGGGGCCTAACATGACAAACCAGAAATTAAGTAATATGAAGACAGAAATGCAATTGATGCAGTATGATATTTTTGTCAACCGGCCTTTCTGGTTTAAAAAAATTCGCAACTAAACCTTATGAAATGCAGTTAGAAATATCTTTCATCTCCATGAGCAAATTAGGATATCCGACGAAGTTCAAATTTAGCAGAATACTAAGTTCAAACTGCACCTGACAGAATAGGATTATAAGGGGAAAAAAACCAAACAATCTAGATCCTAAAATGGCTACAATATGGACCACAACTTCTATATCTCCGAAGCCACCTCAATCTCAGATATGGGAAGCCCAAATCAAACGAAATGTTGAAAGAACACCCTCACTCAATCCTAAGCATTAAATTGGAGAATAGGAGTGGTGAAGCATTACGATAAAGACGTGTGATATAGAAATGATTTCGAGATACAATCGTTTATATTCTTTAAATGTTTGAAGCATGTGCAGTATCTGAGATTCTGAAGTAGTTAAAATACTTTTTCCTTCCAATGTTTTGCTTTTATGTGCTGTTTAATACAGTCATCTACACAATTGCCAGATAACAAGGTTCCTCCAAAGCCAAAACCTCCATAACTTTGGGGAGCTCATAAAAAGTTAAACAAAAATGGTATTTATCATAGAAATCATCATCTGGCTCAAGATTTAATACCAAGAACAAGAAATACAGGGATTTCAAGCAGGTTATATTTGTGTACAGCATTAAGAACATGAAGAAAACAATAAACCTTTTGAAAATTTCCTCTGAACAAACTATTTTGTTTCATAACCAAGCTATCGGGGCTGTCCTTGCACTATCCTTATGGCCCTTCTAAACTTATAAAGTGAAGTGAAAAATGATTATTATCAATTGTATTAAAATAAAGTGTGGAGTAAGCAAATTCACATAAAAACTTGGTACTATAGATATGGAATCCATAAGCGTTTCAGGAAATAAAGTGTCATACCAGGTTCTGAAATTTCGTCAAGCATCTCGACCCCAGCCTCGGGATCGCTATCCGGCTCCGTATCCGACTGATTTGCTCTCATCGTAGCGACATTGTCGATTGCTTTAAACAGCTCCTTGTCAAAGTTCTCAGGAAGTCCCAATTCTTTTCTCCTTCCACTCTCCAAAGACCAGTACGAATCATCATCCGGCATCTCTAACTCCCATTGCTTGATAACATCATGTTCAATCAGCAAACAGTCCCACTTCCTTCGGCACTGATTCGAAGTCCTTGCCACATCCAAAGACGTGCAGTTCTCTGCAACAATCTTCCATTTCTGATAGCTAGATAAAGCTTTTAAACAATCCGCCTCCACAGCCGCAATCACATTAACGAGAACGAGGCACTCCGCGGCGGTCCAATCCGGTGCTATCTGAGACCGCGTCCGACGAGAACCAGAAACGCCCGCTCCACGGTTGCCGTCCTCCTGCTTCATTTCTCACTTAAAACGCTCTTCGTTTCGGATTTCTTCTCTTTTCTATTTCAATCCAAAGGCGTTGTCTACGATGCAACATTGACGATGAAAATCAAACGCCATTCCATAGTAGAAACCACAAATTACGAGTTGAAACAGTATCGATTTCGCTAACAATAAATAGAAAATCAAACAATAACAGTGCGATTAAACGCTTGTAATCTCGATTTTTTTCGTCTATCCGAGGAATTTACAAGTGAACAGAACAGAAAACAGTGTAAATAATCGAGAATTGCAAAATAAATAAGGGAGATATTGCAGCGCGGAAGCTTTTTCAGTTGAGAGAGAGTCGTGAACTTTACCAATTTCAGATGAACTGAGGCCATAGCCATCTGCATTGCCCATTCGCTCCGATTCCCAATCTTCGCGGTGGAAATAGAACAGCCCTGAGGGATTCTAACGCGCACTTTCCCACTACACGAACCAGATTTTAAATTTTAAATTCTTTTATGTTTATTTCTCAACTTTATTTAAAAATAAATTTTAAATGTCAAATTACGTTTGTAGCCTCTACATTTGCAACTCACATTTCATTTCGTCTCCCGATTGTGGTGCGAGAGATTGAATTATGGTAGTTTAAGATAGTAATATAGTATCTTATTCACTTACCTATGATGAATGAGTTTTTAATTTGTTGTTGATATATGAGCTTATTCTATTTTAGTCCTTTTTAAAAATATATATATTTTCTCTCTAAATTTTTATGCTTTGTTTGATTTCGAAAGATTTCAAAATCAAAACGGATTTCAAATGAATTGCGCTTTTTGATGTCCTATGATTTTGAATGAAGATTTCACATACAAAAGTTTTCGAATCGAAATGGTTATATACCTATTCAACATTGTCATATTTTAATCTCAAATTAATAAATTTAGATTAAAAGTTCAAATCACTAAAAATTTTATTTTCTTTTCATTTCCAGCTAACATTCAAACCAATAAATTTAATTTAATCAATTTCAAAACATTATCATTCCAAAAAAGATAAAGAATTTCAAATCATTTATTGAACTTTATTGACTCTAAATAGAAAGTTAGAGCGAGCCTCTATTTCTTTTCCACCTAATGGAAGTTAACCTCAAGGCTCCAACTAAGGGTAAGAACTATTTTAAAGATTTACTAAAAGTATAATAATTAAAATATAACAAGTCTGCACCAAAATAGTATTTTAACACAAGCTTCTTATTATTGACTTTATTTTTTGTTAAATTTTATTCATGTCATCAATGAATAATAGTAGATAAATTCAATCTCGCAAGTTATTCATATAATTTAAGTGAGAGTTTTTAGTACAACAAATTGGAGGTATTGGAGTTTGAATCTCCCACTTCAAAATGATGAGTATATGTCAATTATCACTGAGTTATGTTTCATGTCGAGGATATTTAAATAGCTTAATGAACTTAATGATGTGAAATTCTTTAGCGTGACAAGTATTTCTTTTATGAAAAAAAATATTAATCAAAACTAACTTTTAAGTCAATATTTTGGCAGAAAACAAAGATAAATATGGAATGTTATTTAGAGTATAACAGTTCAACTCATTAAATTGATGTAATTTACTTTGAAGTACAACTACATATAATTAAATTTTTTGTTATTCTTTTATCAATACCAAGAATATTTTGTAATCTCAATCAAACCTACAAACAGACGTGAAAACTCTAAGTACTCAAAAAAAAAAAGTGAAAACTCTAAAAGAAAAGAGGCAGTGACTAATTAATTTCAACCCAAAAAATACATAGATTAAAAACATAGTGTAACTTTAACTTTACGATATTTGAAAGATTTCATTTGAACCATGATATAAGACTGGTATAAATATTTGTTAACTATTACATAACTCAAATTATAAAATATTAACACCTCTTTACATAAATGACAGACCCAAACTTTTCATATCTAAAACAAATGTAATTGTACTAAAAAAATACAAAAGAAATGTAAATGCATGATATCCACAATCATACTTGCAAATTTATTTACATCTTAATATCTCTTTATAGAATAAGTAGATTAATTTTAATCACTTAATTACATTAAGTTGGCCCATTCCTCTCTTTTTCTTTTATGATATTTATATATTTTTTATCTTCAATGTTCAATATATACAATATTTTTTTTTTCAATTATTCTGAAGGTTTTTTTTTTAACTTGTTTCTTCTTCTATCACCATTAAAAAATGTCTCAATTCGATATTTTTATTAATTTTCACTAGAGTAGTGTATACGCTATTAAACATAGGTAGACGTTAATTAACAATAAAACAGATTATGTAATTAGTTCACTAATTTCTAATTAATATTTTAATAAATACAAATTTAATCCATAACTTATTAAATCTGGAGAGATTAGAATAAAAATTTTATAGACCAAATTAAAATTGAGAATAAATTTTATAGACTATACTATATTTTGAGATTAAATTAATATTATTTGTTGATGTAAGAATCTGGACGAGGTACCACGCTAACAAACGAGTCGAAGTGAGTTTACAGATGAGATGTGCAGGTAGCCTGCACAATCTTGCATCGATGTGATAATTGGTCACGTATACTCCAAAACTTAAATTATAACTTGTTTTGAGCTGGTGTTATGTCGAGTTTAGTGAGGTTGTGTACATACCTTCAGTGAGGTAGAACACTCCATCTTTTATAACGGAGCTTTGGAAACTAAAGTCGTGTCACTCTAATCCTTTAGGGGGCGTTTGGCCCACGGGTTTGGAATCAGTGGCGTGAGTTTGTAAAGTTGGAGATTTGATGTTGGGGTGTTGTGTAGCCTGGGTTTGGGTAGTGTGTTTGGGGTGCAGGATTGGGTAGCATGTGTTTCGGGTGCAGGGTTTGGTAACCTGAGTTTTAGCAGATTTTTTTATTTATTTTTGTTTTGACAAAAAGTTAAGTACGTGATATAATCTAATTAAATTTATAAACAATTTTTTAAAAGACAATTAATATATTTATATTGAAATTTACATTTCTCAACCTACGTAATTTTCAACCATAATTTGAATTTCTGCATTCTGGACCAATGTGGGATTAGACTCAATTGACTCTCTTCTCTCTCCCTCAACATTTTCATTATTATTTTTTTAATTTCTCGATATTACTTTTTACATTATTTGTGTTGTTTTAAAAATAATAATTTTAACAAATTCTTTCAAATTTTTATATTCTTTTTTCAAATTAATATATTAGATATTCAAATATTTTAACTCATATATTTATACTAAAATTATTTCTCGTAGAAAAATATTAAAATTATTTCTATCATGTAGTAAAATTATAGAATTATTCAATTTTTTTAATAATTTAAAAAATATCAACATTACTAAAATTTACAAATTTTGAGATTGAAATGGTTGAATTTTAATCTAATTAAGCTACCATTAAAATTTTATTTATTAACTAAACCATTTCTATAAGTTTTCGTGATTTCCACAAATGTTCTCAAAATTTTTGCCAACATCAATATGTACTTGGTAAAATTGGAAGTTCAAACTCTCAATTGCAAATTAAAACAATTTTATATTTCAAATCTTGGATTAAATACGTTTTATTATAACTTAATTAATAACATAATTAAGCACGATTAAACTCTCAATTGCAAATTAAAACAATTTTCACCAATTTTCACATGTCTCTAGGGTTATTTATAAAATTTTTATTGACATTGATATTTAAATATAAATATTACTTATCTGTTTAGATGTGATGATTAAAAATTGTCAATTATAACCTAATTATACAATTAAACTCTCATTTACTAATTTATATTAATTTCCATAATTTACAAATTTCTTTTTGAAATATCTATCGATATTTTCATTTATGAACCTTTTTAATCTTGGTAAGACATTTAAAAAGAAAAAAATAATAAAAACAGAAAAAATATTAAGAAAAAGAAAGAAATGGTATTTTTATAAAATAAAAAAATTAAAAAAAAAGGGAAAAGAAAAAAAACGGTGCAACCCATGGGGTTACTATTCAACCCCATGGGGTTGAAGAGAGAAAGCCCATGGGCCAAACAAGGGGTTGCCTTAGGATGCCAAACCCATCCTAAGCCAACCCTTTGGGCCAAACAGCCCATTAGTGTCTGCAGATTTTCCATAGCGCCATCTGTTTCTCTAAAGTAGAGCCAGAAAAATTTTCAGCTAAAGTATCTCATTCACATCAGAGTGAGTTGGGCTACCTTTCAAGTCGGTCACTAGTCCTAAGCGAGTGGTCCACGTAATATGCTATAAGGTACTTATAGCACCATGGAGATACAAAGGGACATCCTCTTTGGACGGCGACCAAAAAAAAAAAAAAAAAGCATTATTTGAGAGTGGTCGCGACTTGCGAGGTATATTCCCTTCCACGGGATGCATCATCATCAAGTAAGAGTTTTCTTTTTGTACTCAAAGGGGGGCAAAAAGAAGTAAAAGTTTTTTTTCTCTCTTTTACCATTACGAGACAAATAAATTTTAGGTATTAGGTATTATAGAGATTTGAATATAATTATATTTTTCTTTACGAAATTGGCTTTTATTACCTCATAAATACGAAAGACCCTTAATAGAGGTGGAGATGTTTCATTTTTTTTTCTTTTTTTAGATAAGGTGAAGATGTTCTATTCAACCATTAAATTGTGCTTATTGCGTAATTTGACAATGATATTAGATTAAACCAAAATGTAAGAGAAATAAGAAAGTACAGGGTAAGGTTCACAATGTCGATGTCGATGAAAATGTTGAGGTACCAATTTTACGGACATGTCGATGTGAACGGATATTTCGAAAAAAATAATGGAAATTTTTTGAATTAGCAGATAAAACTTGAATGTTAGCTTAATTATACTATGTAAGAATATGATCATTTTACTCGACGTCGATGGAAATATCCAAAAATATTTTTTTTAATGTACATTGATGGAAATTATTTGGATATGTAAAGTAAAGTTTAATGGTAATCTTTTGACTATTTCTTTAGAATCTTTTATAATAGGATTCATTTGAAAATATACTATTTTATACAAACTCATTTTATTTTTATTAAAATTACAGCATGTAAAAATATAATATTATAAAAATAGTTCTATACAATATGTAACATATATGTTAATAAATTAATTAATTTGTAATAATTTACATCGTGGACAAAACACACCCAAAGCAAGCAACCGTCATTTTTGTATGTCTATTTAAGCTGGAATCAGAATATATTGATTTGCACCCTAATTAATGGACGGATATGATTGGATCCACTTGGATCGTTAAAAATATTGGATAAATGCCACGTCATCTAAGAATTTATCCATTCCAATTCACTTTTCGGAGAATATTAAACCTATACCACATACTGATACGGCCGAGAGGCGATGGAGATAGGCCAAAGCGGAGAGACCAATGACGGTGATTCCCCAAAATCGCGTCAAATAACTATCCAGATTCAATGAACATTTTTAATAACAAATATTACGACATTCAAGTCAGTTGAAATTTTGAATTTCTAAATCGATTCGAGATAGAATTGAATATTTGAGTGAGTGAAGCGATGATATATTTATAGTAGTAGGTAAAATCTTTCTGTTACGATCAATAAACTGTCAAAAAGTTGTTGAACTGTTCTCACCTGTATAAAGAAGCTGTTGGATTCTTAGCTCATATGAGATGAGCTAATGATCATTTACTTTGTGTGAGGTTCCAAGGAGGCATGATACCGAGCTTTATAGGTTGACATTGTAAGGTCACTCACGACTAGCTATTCTCGATTCACGTGAGATTTTGTGATTGTTCTTCCCAACACTTATTTTCGAAATGTCTATTTTGATTCTTATACTTTTAATTTTAGTTCTTATTCTTTCCAAAAGTTCGTTTTATTCTTTATATTTTTTAAATGACCTTTTTAGTGCCCTCACAACACTTATTTTTGAAATGTCTATTTTGATCAAAATTTTAACATGACAGTTCACTCAATATATTTATACTTTGTATTAAAAGATTTTTGTTGTATATGAAACTTGTGTTTAAATTTTATAAATAGAACTCGAATTAGTTATATATATATATATATATATATAGCTGTTGCTTGTGTGATTTGCATAGTGTTACATGATTTGAGTAGGCATTATTATAGTCAAAGTTAAGTTAAATTCAAGTGGCAAGCACGTTATAGCAATTAGTTTTATACGGTCTAAGTGAAATTTGTAATTTGACATCTCCTTGGAAATAAAATTTAATTTTTAATTTTTAAAAAATCTGTTTAATTTTTAATGGCACTATATATATATATATATTTTAAAATAGTTAGTTTTATACTGTCTATGTTAAATTTGTAATTTGACATCTCTTTGGAAATAGTTTTTTATTTTTTACTTTTTAAAAAATTGTTTAATTTTTCATCACACTATAATTTTTTTTAATATAGTTTATATAATAGAATATAGTAATACTACATAAACACAAATAAAGTAAAATGGTACCACATGAGCAAATACAAAATTTTTACTCCACAAATATATGACTCATATAAATCAATGATGATTCCTTCTTTCCTCTTCAGCAGCAAGGACAACAAAACAGTGAGAGAGAATTTTTGTGGAGATAAAGATTCAGTGATCAGTCCACCAAAAATGACCACTAGGCATTTGGGAGTTATTGCTAATTTATTGAGAGATCGAAAATTAATTTATTTAAAATAGATCTTATTTTTTTGTTCGGAGCTAAAATTTGAGGGGAGATAAGTAATTAAAAATATAATAAGAATATTACATTTGTCATCTTATTAGAATCGAGACTAATAACAATCGAAGGAATTAAAAACATAGTACAAAAAATTTACGTAATATATAACACTGGTTTTGAAATTTTTGAAAAATAACATAATTTATAAATTTATACAATCACATTAAACCAATCAAAAGTCACTTTTGTGATATTTTTTAAAAGAATGGAAAGTAACGATATTTTTATAAATACAATGACACAATATAATTTTCTATGATTTTTTT
This sequence comes from Momordica charantia, assembly GCF_013281855.1. NCBI lineage: Eukaryota > Viridiplantae > Streptophyta > Magnoliopsida > Cucurbitales > Cucurbitaceae > Momordica > Momordica charantia. Next base: position 4,175,853 of record NW_028275159.1, read on the forward strand.
TATTTAAATTACTTGCGATTCTTGAATTTTTAATTCAAAACTTTCGACATCATAGAAGAAGCAAATATTTGGATTCATAATCCATACCTTTACCTTATTGCTCGTATCGTGATCCATTTTCTCCAATTTGATTCCAGCCAAGTACCAATTTTTATATTTTAAATATATTGTATTTTTGGAGGATAGCTAAATTAAACACCACTTGGAAATTAAAAAAAAAAATTAAAAAGACAAATTCCAACGAGTCATGCGTAAAACGGATAAATTATACACTCTAATACATCGTGCCATCATGGTACGGACTACGGGCTGCTTACGTGGCACACAAGTGGTCTCGAATCCGCGGGCGAGGCTTCTTCAGTTCCTTCATCTTCGTATGGTACTATAAATAATCCCACTGGTCATCCATTTTCTCTCTCTCGATAACCATTGCCTGGAAGGGAAAGGAGAGAGAGAGAGAGAGAGAGAGAGAGAGAGAGAGAGAGAGAGAGAGAGAGAGAGGGAGAAGAGAGAGAGACTCTAGAGGGAGGAAGAACAGAGCCACTCTGAAAACTCGATTCCGAAGCTAAACCCTAGAATCGTGTAGCTTGCAGTCCTCCCCATTTCTCTCCTACATTTTCTTTTTCCTCAGTGATTCGCATTGTCATTAGATCGGAGGAAAAAGAAATCTCGCAATCTTCCTCTTTCTCTCTCATTTTCCGGGAAAAGTTTTCGGATCTTCGCGTAAGAACTGAATCATCTGCCTCTCTTTACACCATGTTTTTCTTACTTTAATTTTGATTTTCTTTTTTGGTTAATGACTCGTTTTATCATGTCGTGTACTGTCTGATCGGGGAATTTGTGCAGTTCTTTTCGTGTTTGGAATTTCTCGACTAATCTGCGATGCAATGCGGGGTTTATTTATAGCACTCTAGTGTTTTATATTCTCTGCTTGAATTCGCTGTTCATGTTTTTATTTTGCTGTTTTAAGTTTCTGAATTAGAACGAGTGCGTAATTGGACTGATCATAGACCAGTGATCGGCGATTTCAGAAATGTTGTCCTGTAAATTGTTCTCTAATCGATGGAAACATTATAGTAATTGTTATTTTCGTCTAGCTCTTTAAGTCTGCATTTTGATTTCTGATTGGGGAAAATATATAAGCATTTCAACGCTTTCTACTGACGGGGCTCTGAGAAGAGAGGATTGGGTCCACCCCATGTAATAGCGAAGTCAATCATTTAGATTGATCTTTTATTTGTTTCATGGGTGAAACTTTTGTTGCATTTCATTAGATTTTTTTGGCTCGGAATTTGGCAAATGATGGCTGAACGCTGAAGGTGAGGCAAATAATACTATGACGAAGTCCTTGATTGGTTCTGACCAAAACTAAAAAAACTGAGTTTAAAATGTGAATGCTGCTTTGTAGTATTATGTGGTGGAGAAAAGAACAAAAAGGTGTTGCAGGTGGGGGATGGGGGATGGATATGATAACTAGCACTTTTTATATATTGTTTTTTCACTCATTCAGCTTTTGCACTATATAAATATCTTAATATTTGGAAACTATACGATTGAATCTTTTAAAAAAATCGTTGGACAAACCATTGATCTTAATGATTTTTTCCCCTTCTCCAGGAAGCAGCTCAATAATCATGGTGTTTTGGGTATTTGGGTATGGTTCACTGGTGTGGAACCCAGGATTTGAATTTGATGAGAAAATTATAGGCTATATCAAGGATTATAAACGTGTATTCGACCTTGGTAAGTTTAGTATTTCCAGCAAAAATTATTGTAGATGTTATTTACAATAGTCAATTGTAGACGTCCATGTTAATTTGTTTGCTCATAACAATCTCATATTTGGACCAGCATGCATAGATCATAGAGGTACACCGGAAAATCCTGCTAGAACTCTCACGTTAGAACACGAAGACGGAGCTATTTGTGTAAGATCACTGATCTAAATAAGTTTGATATTTTCTGAGTGGATAGGAGGTCATATTGAGCTTGATGATTCTCATTTCTCTACTTCATTTTCCTCTTCATGCATTTCATTTTTATTCCAAAACTGAATCTCGAACTTCTTGTCAGTGGGGAGCAGCTTACTGTGTGCGGGGAAGTCTTGAAAGGGAAAGAGTAGCAATGGAAGTAAGTAAATGTCTTTTCAAATTTATTTTATTGAAATTTAAATGTTCAAGTAATATGATTTTGTGACTGCATTTTTCTTTTTCTTTATTCCCAAATCAGTTGAAAATTAATAACCATTTGTTCAATCTTTTTTGTCAATTGCAGTATTTGGAGCATAGAGAATGTGAATATGATCAAAAGACACTAGTTAATTTCTACAAGGTGAGATTATGAATTGGTCTTAGTGTCCTTTTCAATTATTACTCCTACATTTTCAAGAAGCTGATTCTATATATTGGCTTTACTCAGGAAGAGAACTGTCTTGAGCCTGCCCTCACAGGAGTAATTGTGTAAGTGCCAGCATTTGCTTTACTCGTTTCTTATCTAAAGTATAAGCAAAAGGATAACGAAAGAGAATTATAGTTTTAATGTCTATCTGCGCTTTGTTAAAAATTTCTGACCCATTCGCATACGGTATGCAGTTTCACATCCACTCCTGACAAAGAACTTAACAAATACTACCTTGGTCCCGCCCCATTAGACGATATGGCTAGGTAAGAAGTTATCTGTCATTTTAAACACTATTTTTTCTTTGTACAATTACTAGTTCTTCCTGATCTTTGGTTCACTTGTAACAGACAAATCGCAACTGCCGTTGGACCTTGTGGAAACAACAGAGATTATATTTTCATGTTAGAGAAGGCACTGTTTGACATAGGTGAGCTTCCCACACTCCCAAATGGGAACAAATTCAGATTGCTGGTTTCTTTCTAGCAACATTCCTTTGGTTTTGTTCACCACCATTTTTTTTAGGCAGATGAACGTTGAACATTGAACATTTTTTTATAGGTCATGAGGAGGAAATGGTGATCGAGCTTGCTAATGAGGTGAGGAAAGTCTGCGAGATTCTCGAAAACGAAATCTCGAGGGAGAACAAACTGCTCGGAGCAGCACCCCACATTGCACTCAAGTCGCATATCCCAGCCTTAGAACTGCAACCCCTTCCTGAAGCCATAGCCACAGATTCCTAACTTCGATATCTCATCGCAAAGGAAACGAAGCAAACCAGAGACTTCCAAAGATGGCTAACGACAGTTACTACCACGCTTAGATCTGTTAGTACTCGACCTTACTACTAGGACTTAGCTTTACAAATCGTTAGCACTCTCGGTTATTTACAATAGTAGTAGTTCTGTTCGTTTTGCAATCATGAACTTTGGACATTATAATCCTGTTCTAATGTTTATTTGGATGAACCATAATTTGCTGCGAAAATGTGGTTAAGGAGAAGAATGACTACCGTCGCTTGTTTCAGTATGATATATTCTCGTAGTTGTGTTTTTTCAAGAATCATCGATCCATTTTTTGGAACAAAATAATAAAATTCCTTTGAAAATTCACGAATTTATGTCCACTAGTTTTAAGGTAACTAGTAAAATCAATCTTTATTTGTCGTTCAATCATGGAAGCCGGTTTTTTTTTTTGGAGCCATCATGGAAACTGTTAACAGTTCTGAAAACAGAAATAGAAAATTATCTGGAAATTGGCTTTTTAAAATAAAATGAAAATGAAAATAGATCCTATTAAGAAAAGAAATCTGAGTTTATATAACTTTATAAACTAGAGATTTATATAACTTTTTTTTTAGTACAGAGATTTATATAACTTAGAGTCTAGTAGATTATGTTTGGTTTCTAAATTTCAAATACATAGGTCTGTTCAACAATGTTTTTCGTTTTTTTTCATTACTAATTTTTTAGAAATATAAGCGTTTGGTAATTGTTCTAATCAAGTTTTTTTTTTGTTTTTGTTTATAATTCTTTTCTAAAACAAAGATTTAAGCATTATTAGCATTATTGATCACTCTACTTATAGAATGCATAATAAATATAATATAAAAAATTTGAAAACTTTAATTTCTATATAAAAATTTTACTTTTTTAATTTAAATTTAAGAGAATAAAAGCAAAAAATCACCAAACTGAATTTTATTTTTCTTCATTGAAACATAACCCAGAGAAGGAAAAAAAAAACAAGAATGGTCTAATATAAACCTAATTTGTGAAATAATACAAAAAAAAAAAAAAGAAAAAGCGAAATCGTGAGTTCCAATCTTCGAATTGCAATGTACTCAAAACATAATATAATAATAATAAGATAATAAAATAATAAAAAAATGAAAAAATAAGGGCCAGCTGGTTTGAAATATCACTTAAATAATTTGTTTCGGTTCGTTACTTCTAGTTTAATAAATGCCTTTCGTTTTGCTGGTTTGAGACTCATCCCCCGGAGAAGGGATTTCAGCGGGAAAATGAATTCGGCGTCTCTGGCTGCTTGTCCGCAGCAGAATCTCCATAGAGTCTTCGTCTACGGTACTCTCTTAGCTGATGAAGTCATTCATATACTCTTGAAGCGTATTCCGAAATCCTCCGCTGCTGTCCTCAATCACTAGTTCGTTCTTTCATCTTCTACGCTCTTCGCTATTTGATTTGCAAATCGTTGCTCTTATTTTCTTCTTCTTTTGATGAAATTCGAAGTAAAATTTGCATCCACGATACGCTACTTTGTGCTGCTTTATTGAAGGAGGATTTGATTCACTCTATCAATCTTATGATTTACTCGGACTTTTGCTGTTTCTTTGTTTAATTCGTACTTACAGAAGTTTGTCGGTGTTGATCTTCTATTAAGTATTGTTAACGAACTGTTATAATTCTTGTAATTTTCTATGTTTTGTTTCTTAGTTAATATTAGCATTATGATAAGAAAGGAACAGACAAGAAATATTCTACTCTTAGCTCGTTGATTTGCAAATCGTTGCTGTTATTTTCTTGTATTTTCATAAATTCGAAGTAAGATTAGCGTCGATCGTATGTTAACTCGTGCTGGTTCCTCAAAGGAGGATTCAATTCACTCTATCAATCTTATGATTTACTAGGATTTATGCTGCTTATTTGTTTAATTCATATTTAAAGAAGTTAATGGATGTTGATCTTCTATTAACTAACTGTTATGCTCCTTACATTTCCTTGGTTTTGTTTCTTAGTTAATTTTAGCACAAAACTTGCATCGATGATAATTGTGTAAAGGAGAATTTGGTTCACTGCATTGATCTTATGATTTACTTGGATCTATGTTGTTTCTTTGTTTAATTATTCTCTGTGGAAGTTTACGGATGATGATCTCCTAACATTTATTAGCAAACTGTTATTGCATAAGATCTATTTGCTTGTTCTAGTATTCAAGGTTTTGATTCGTAGTTAATACTATTAGCACTATGATAAGGAAGGATTACATTAAAAATATTCTTCGTTTGCTAGCTTTTATTCATGAATTTACGATTTAACTCTGTGTATCTGGTTGAGAATTTGCAGTCAAAGATTAAGCATTAAAGGACGAGTTTATCCAGCGATCATACCTGTTGATAGCAAGAAAGTATCTGGCAAGGTCTGTAATACCATCCTGTGTTGAATTTAGCCGTGGTCAACTAGTCGAGTGAACTGCAATTTTTTTATACATGTCCGTTTTACCGTTTTCCGATGGAACTATCCTGTACTCTTACCAACTATCTCCTACATTGCAGATTCTTTTTGATATCACGGACACTGAAATGCATATTTTAGACACATTTGAAGATGTTGAATACAAGAGGAGCACAGTTGAGGTCTCGTTAATGGTAAGTATTTAACTCATTCAGTCATTAGTGTTCGACTATGTTTGACGATCAAGTACTTCGTACTAGGCCTATTCATTGAAACGGAAAAACATAGATCCTTTTCAATCAAGTGCACACTAGTATAAAATACAACCTTCTGGTATCCTTTTTCAACTTGCAATACATGTATAAATATCGTTAGTTCTTCATTACTACTATCCTTCAGTAGTTGCATGGAAATGAAACGCTTAATGAACATTGAGATCACATTGCAGTTCTACTGCACTTGCAATATTCTTGTGAAGAGATTGTATAACTTCATAACTTATGCTGTTGAAGATAGTTATAAGCAAACATTGCCTTTTATTTTCTCTACGATTGTGCTTTCAGAAAATGGTTTGAGGCCATTGATGACTTTTTTGCAGGACAGTTTTGAGAAATTATTAGTGTATGCCTATGTTTGGTGCAACGAAAAAGATCCAGACTTATACGGAGATTGGGATTTCGAGGTAGAAACGTAATAATTTGTTGCTCTACTCGTGCATCTGACTCTATAAAATAACATAATTGTGCACCACACCACGGAGTAACTTTTTGTTTTTGACCTCTCATTTTACAACACATTCTATCCTTCGTTTTTGTTTTTGCTCTTCTTAATATTCATAGTTTTCGTTCGGTGTAACATAATTGGATCAAGTCTCGCTCTCTCTCTCTCTCTCTCTTTTTTTTTTCACGTTTTTGTTTCCCTGTCTCCAATTCTATCCGTGAAATTAGGATAGCTGCTCAAATTTAGTTTCGACTCACTTTCCTGTTTGCATCATGAATCCAATCCATAGATGGAGACTTTTTAAAGTTTGATTTTAATTTCCCTAATATGTTTCTGGTTAGTTCTACTTCTCTCCACTAAGCATACGCTTCCAAGAATAAACAGATTTCTGATAAGATTATGAGGAGAAAAAATGTAGATGAGTCTTGTTTTTCTCATCTAGCATTGCTGCTGTGTGAAAATCTTGTCAGAGGTGATTTTGCATTTTTTATTTGATCGGAAATTGGAAGTATACGAAAACGCAATATTTGTAATGCTATTCTTCGTTTGACCATCGTTTTCTATATGAACAATTTTCTTTATTGCAAATCGCTAGGAGTGGAAGCGAGTTCATCTGGATGCTTACATCGAGATGGTCAATGACTTTATGGAAGAGTTTGAGCCGCAGCCCGCATCGGAACAATGAGTGGCCGCTGATGGAGGTGGATAGCTCTTCGACGAACAACCCTCCACTCTTCAGGTAGTACAACTTCCACGCATTTTCCCGTTCATATAATCCTTCTATTTGCTCAGTCGAAATTAATTTTTACTTTTTTTATTCTAAAATAAAAAAAAAATCCTTCCATATGCTAGGAGAAATTTGGATTATTTAAAACTTTTTAAATGGCCTGGGTGGAAAAGATACTCTGCCAGAAGTGGATTTTTATGCAAGATTCAAGAATAAGAAAATAAATACCTGAAAGTATTTGGATGACACAGAATATTGAAAATATGGGGATCAAACGAATTTGTTGAATTGAAACAGTATAAAAATACAGAGGTCAAAATAAGGTCTGAATCTTAAAATAAAAATTATTTGTTCCAATGGAACCCACTGCAGCAGGGAGAAAATTTGTTAGAACATGCCTTACTAGGTTAAAGTTTCATACACGATTTTAGTTTTTGTTTTATTCTAAAATATTTTGGAATGAATCTGACTTTTAAAATAATAAAAGTAGTTTTAGTTAATCAAACACTTTTAACTTTTTATAGTATTTTATATGTTTATATAGTTATCTTAAAAATTTTAGTGTGATAAAACACACCAGTTTCAAACTATGTCTTCATTTTCATTTGAATTCCGAAGTAACTTCGTTTCCTGGCAAAACAATTTATTAATTGTACACGTTTCTATTTTGGTTAATTTATTTTCAAAATGTAAAGAGTGATAATTTTGATTCCTTAATTTTTATTTTTATCTCATCTATTTTTACCCTAATTTTAGTTATGACTCTTCACTCCCTAAATTCTTTGAAACATAGACGTAAATTTGTATTAAAGTCAAATGATTCATATTGTGTATAAAATGTGTTGAAATTTATAAAATAGAGGTTAAATTGATCGGTCCAAAATAAATGTTTTGAAATTACATAGATCATAATAAACCAAATTTAAAAGTTCAAAGACGAAAATAATATTTAAACGAAAATTTAAAAAACTAAAAAAAAGTTACAATTCTATTCTGTAACACGTTAGATCGTCTCTAGTCTAAATAAGACAGCCTAATTCTTTTGGAGAAGCTAGAGAGGATATAGATATCAGAGACTTGGGGGAACTAGAAAATTAATTAGATTCATTAGAGCTATAGTATTCTTAGCGCATTTCATCCAAAAGTTTAGCACAAGGAATAGAGAAAAAAAGACAATTTATTAACAATGATAATAAAATCAAACATAAAGCATGACTTTTTGACTGTGCCAATGCGACAATTTTGGACATAATTAGGAACAGATCAATTTAATGTGGAGGCATCCGTCTTCTAATTCTCAAATGCCCAAACCTTCCAGCGCCAGGAGAAGAACCTTCGAAAATAAACGGCAAGTAACCCGTTGCAGCTTTGTACCTCTGCTGAATCTGGGACCGACCAAAACCCATATGGTAAGATTACGATTCATCAAAAAACTGTATCATGTGATAACTTACTCGTACCCTCAAACTAAAATCTCGTTCGATAACTATTTTGTTTTTAATTTTCTATTTTTAAAAATTAGGTGTGTCCACTCATAATTGCCTTAATATGTTTTTACTTTTCTTAAAAGTACATTTGCATTAGCTAAGATTTTGAAAACCGTACTTTTTAAAGCTTTTCCAAAATTTGGCTAAGATTTTGAAAACATTTTTAAATAGTAGATAGCAAAACAAAGAAAAACTTGTTATCAAAATAGAGGCTAAATAATCTAGCTCTAAACACCACTCCTCTTTTGGTCCCTACATTTTTTTTTCATTGCAGTCATATCATTCTTTTCAAAATATATATTTTTTTTCTTTTTCATTTTTTATTTACAAAATCATCAATCATCATTTAAATATAACGCTTTAAAATGAAGCAGTCTGCTTGGAAATCACGTTAAAACAATTTTTTTTAAATTTGTTTGATTAGAAAAATTTTTGGAACAGTTTTAAGAACAAAACAATGTACGACAGTTTTAGATATTTTTCTTGTTAAATTTACTGATTATACAATCATCAAATACTTTTATGATGTTCTATATTTTAAGATTTCAAATTAATTGACAATGAAAACAAGAAAAAAAAAATCTGTCAAAACAATTTTTTAAAATTAAAAGATAATAGTGAACAATTTTAAAAGTTTTTTGGTACAGCTTGATTAAAAATTTAAAATGCCATATATTTTAAAATTATTACAGGAAAAAAATGGAAACACAAGAGCAGACATTTCTCTAAACGGTTTATAAAATCATAAATAATAGCAAATAGTATAGAAGATTAAAAGACGGTTTATAAAATAATAGAAGATTATAGTAGTTTACTAAAATTGAAGTAAAAAATATTTAAAATATGTATTAAATTAATTAAAACTTCAAAATGGTGGGAATGAAATTTTTTCGAGGGAGAATAATTACGTGCAACAAAAATCTCACATAAAACCCTCGCACCACAATCACTTTCAATTAAATTAGCTCGTTTGTAGAAACTTTTATATGAAATTTTATTCGGTTTTATTTACTTCTTTACAAATATTGTAGCTGTAATAATTTTCAAAATAAATACTTAAAAAACTTCTTTAAAATAATAATACCCATTCAAAATTTACATTTTTTAAGAATTTAGCTTCTTAGAATTTGGTGTTTTGAGAATTTTAGATGTGAATTGATTACCTTTTTAACTTTATTTGATGAAGTAGTCTTTTTTAAAGACTATTCTTACCCAATTTTATTTTAGTTTTGTACTTTTTAAAAACTCTTTTGAAATCATATCCAAATATAAAAATAAAAACAGGTTTTTGACAATCAATTTTCAAATTTTGGTTATGAAATAAACATACATTTATAAAAACAGAAAATTGAAAATGTAGCCATTTTCTATCTTTAAGTATTGTATTTTAAAAATGCGTCTGATAATCCATTCAATTTTTTCGTTTTTAAATTTGAAAAACACGTTTAAATTGTTCGTGACTTTCAAAAATCTAAAACAACAAATTATGTTTTTATTATTTATTTATGTTTTGTTTTGTGTTTTTTTATCTCAACACTATGTAGCCCCATCTACCCGACACTCCATCTCTCTTTCTACCAACTTATCCAGTTTTCCATGATAATGTGCGGGAACTATATAAAATAAAATAATATTTGGTTTGAGTAATTAAAAAAAATCATAATACTATAATTATTATATAGTAGACCAAAAAAATCATTATTATACAAATTTTTATTTCCTTCTTTTCGGAAAGTAGAAAATAGAAAACTCAAATGTTTTTTTTTTAAATAAACGCTATCAAACACATATTAGGTGCCATTTGATTAATAACTTTATTTTTAATTTTCTGTTCTTAAAAATTTTTTGTACAATTTCGTGAGTAAGTATTTGACCTCTCTTGAAAACATATTTAGATTCTTAACCAAGTTACAAAAAGTAATATTTCTAAATTTAATTTTTTAAAACAAAAAAACAAAATGATTATCAAATAGAGTTTTAATCGCCTGTTTCTAAAAAGCAGTCTGGTTTTTTTTTTAAGTATAAATAATAATTAAAAAGAAATGTTAGAAAGTTTGGTGGGTTACCTCAATGATCTGCTGGCTGCTGCGTAAGGTGTTTTTGCCAATAACACCAACAGTTCCGCCACAGCCCCCACCAGTAATCTTTGCTCCATATAAGGTCCCATCCTCAGTTCTAGACGACTTTGAGTGCTGGGCTTCCTGCACCAACTGCACAAGCCTATCTGTCCCATCTGCCCCCAGTCCACACGCACTGTAACTGTAATGGCACTGCATCCATTATCATCATAATAACACCATCAATTTTGTTTTTGTTTTGGCTAAGAAAATGATAAAAGATTACGAAAGAGCTCTCCAATTAGCTACTACAAGGTCATTAAGACTATATGTTCTTCATGTAAAACAAAATCTCTTTTGCAAGAAGTGTTTTCAAAATTCACTTTTGATTATTTAACCAAATGTTATAAAAAAAATGTGAAAAGAAATCAGAGTAAGCTTGTAAAGAATTCCAGCAATTAGTAGTTATTTTAAACAAACAAACAAATAAACCTGATATAACAACTCTCCAAGAGATGTAAGTTGCTCATCAGAAGCTGCGGAAGTAAGCAGTGCTTTGAAGGCCTGTACAAAGAGAGGTTAAGTAATTATTTCTCGACGAGTTAATATATCGCAACTAGTGTGCTACAATGATTTTATAATTCCAAACCTTGACACGGAAGTTCTCATATACAGGGTGTCTTGCAGAAGCTCTAACTTCATAAATACGCTTCTCATCGATCACTGTAACTGGATCGTGGTGATCAACAAATTTCTCCACAAAACTCTCCCCAGTAATGGATTCAGGAAGCACCTTAGCATAAACAGCTTCATACCTAAAATATCAGTTAGAAAACACAGCATAAAGGTTAAATATGATTCATCATATTTGATTCAGTGAGTACCAATTTAATTTTCTTTTATCAGTTACAAGGACAAGGGAAGAGGTTATGAGGGGCCATCTACTAACCTGTGAGGTGGTAGGTTACACAAGTAATCCAATGAAGATTCGGCTTGAAGTAACTCAACGCCATCGTCCTCCGAGTCATCATTGTTTACACCATTAGCGACTGAAGATGAGACTGGTAACATAGAAGATGCTGTAGACTTGATGATCTCTCTACCCATAAATGCTCCTATCCTTACAGAACCATAGTCTGCACCGCCAACACTGCCCAAGAAACAATGTAGGATTAAGAGTCTAGCTTCAGGTAAGTCTTATTGGGGTTTATATAGATGAAGCTCCTGTTGATGATAAATTTAAGATTTTGCCACTGCTCGAAATCAATTCGTTTACTTTAACTAGTTTTTCGAACTTTCAATAGGAATAGTTTAACTTTGACATTTTAGGATGTGAGGAGCATTTAGGTGAAGAATGATCTACTAACAATGGACATGAATATTCTTGCCTAATATGTAAGGTTTTTACAAAGGTCTTAAGCTTTCCCTAGCGCATTGCGTGCACTTTAACTTCAATAATTCAACATTAGAAGTCTAAAACACAGATGAGATAAGATAGTTATGAACCGACACCAATGGCTTTGATTTGATTCTATGTAGAAACACTGTAAAATTAGCAACTTGACAATTTTGTTCCTTTCCTGTGAAAAAGAGTTATGAAACGAAAGAATCCAAATCGAAGCCCTTTCTGAAAAGGGCAAAAAACAGTGATTATGCAAACCACTTATGGTCCAAGTTCTAATAACTAAAGCAAACAACGAACGACATCCCCTGTTGAACAGAAAAGGCAAAGTTAGAACGATACCTGTGACGTATTCCTGAATCAAGGCCCCAAAAACGAATATGGCTTGGTATTTCAACAAGTCCGAGAACCTCAGCTGGCTGAAAAATAACAAGAAAACTTTTGTGATTCTAACTGAAGAGGATAACTGCGTCATAGTAAGCAGGCCTAAAATGATTATATGTACCTGGCACACCATTGCTAGTAGTTTGTTGGCTTCTCCACATGCTGAAGTCATCTGGTCCATAACGCCACATGGAGCTCCCACAATGCAGTTCTCCACCTAGTACAATAATTTTAGAGGTTAGGTAAAAAGTTGCTCTGAAGGCTTTGGTAAAGATAGGTCATTGGGTTCAAACCTTTTGGCATAGTAGAGCTACATCTCTTGGACTGATGCTCAATCCTGCAAGACATCAATGACGTTCATTCAATTGACTTCTCTGATCAGAGAAGCTCAATAACTTGAGTTATACAGGAATTCAATCAAAATTTGTTACATAGATGCGAAATAAAATTGTGAAGCAACTTCATCAATAAGTTCCAGCATAAACCAATAGTAAGGCCATGCCTAAAGTGCACAGGGCTCATTTAAGTCACATGAGAGAGAGTTCAAGAATTAGAAGTCAATTCGATCTCCACTCCACCATTACGTAAGAAACTAGATTGGACATTAAGTGATTTTACTTGCAGCTAATGATTAATCTGACACAAAAGCGCATCCACCCTTCTGCAAAATGATCTCACACCTAAGTCTAATCCAAAAGCAGATCGTAACTTTAAACCTAAGAAGCACAGACATTTAAGTTTGGGTAACGGGTCGTGGACACTCCAACACTTGGACAGTCGGACACCTGTTAGCTAGCTCAATAGATGTATGTCACATACTAGTGGTACAAAATGAATATGAATTCAACACTTGTTAGACATATATTGAACACTTGTTAAGCATAAGAAATAGACATATATTATATAGGACAAAGTAGTCAATTTTGAGAGAAAATACATCAAACTCATTTTTTAAGCATAAAAATACATAAACTTATGGACTTTAAGTTTCCTTCCTCACATAAAAATGATATATACTTTTAAAAAATGCTATATTTTAATAAACTTATCCTTGTTGTGTTTGTGTCCTAGATTTTCATAAAATGATTTCACTGGTCTTGTGTCTTGTGTCTGTATTTGTACTTCTTAGCTTTAAACTCATGACATTACATTTCCTAAAAGCCAAGCACTAAATTAAAATTTTAAAAATAAACATACAATTTTTTTTTAAAAAAAAAGGTGACGTTTTTCTTGATTACATTTACGTTAATTAGCATCTTTGCCATGGGATGCAGATAAGCCTTAGTTAAATTACCATGAGCTGCAGCTACAGCAGATAATGTGGCAACTTCCACGGAGGCAGATGAAGATACACCTTTTCCTTCCGGCACTGCTGAGGAAACCTGTTGTGTATGCAATGTGAAGGGTTTGTATGCGGAAATTATAGATCAACAAGATATTACACTTTCACATTTTCACATGCTCAATATGAAAGGTAGCCAAATTTGAAAAGCAATTACTAATTCCATTTAAGCTTGGAAAAAATAGCACATGCATATCTTCCATGACACAACATAATCTCACATTGTATCTTGTTGGGCAGACATAACCCTAAGAATCATATTAGTATTAATGAAATGTATTATCTAAGCGCAGGCTCATCACCCTAAGAATCATAGAAGCTGTATGTGTATTGGCATATTGCTGGATGAACCAAATAATAAAGATCCACACACACACACCAAAAAAAAAAAATAATGATCATGAGGTCCTTTTGGGGGATTTTATGTACATAAGATTCCTGAAAGGAAAATTAGTTCAATAGACCATCACTTGGTGATCTTAATGATAGCTTGCCTCTACAACATGCAACGTTATGACCGTCAAACAGAGTTCAGGATAAGACATGTTGATAAGAGTCCGCACATGGTTAAAGACTTGGACAATCAGATCGTTTTAACTAGGTACTTTCATGTAATGATGATTGCTAGCATTTGAAGACTTGGGACCTATATATTTGCACTTAATAACTTGCTGGAAACATAATAGGGCGAAAGATATACCAGCAAACTGATACTGTCTTCAAATCGTACACCCAACTCTGTCATTAAAACCAAAATTGTCCCAGCAACATACGCTGCCCACTTTTGTGCTGGATCTTTGGCAAAGTATTTTCTTGCATTCTCATACGAAATTGGATTCCCTCCATCCATGAAATCAGATAGATTCATATCAAAGGTTGGGGCACGATTGCTCAATTCAGAACCATATGATACCTGATTTTGAAAACATACAAAGAGGAAACCTCAAACAATCAGCATTTCGTTCAGAAATATTTTTAAGCACTCAAGTCCTTTTACTCACCAACGGGACTACCAAGAAAGTAAACTCAATCATTCTATTGGACACTTCTATAAAAGTGCAATCACTATATGACTCGTAAAGAAAAGAAAATAACCAACTTTCTCATCGTAGGGAAATTGATAAACGTATAAAATAGTGCAAATACATTGATAAGCAAGGAAAAAGAAGAAAGTTTCTTTGAAGTGTGCTTTGCAAAGAGAGGCCTCCCAGAAGATGATACATACTATTTGAAGAACAGGTCCTTGTACTCCGGAATCCTGTCGAGCTTGTGCATGCTTCCAAAGCTTATGTTTACTAGGATGGTTTCTTTGCACCGCAACGTGACAGGCTTCTCTTATAGGCATCTGGAGAGGGGCAAAGGGAGAGCAAAAATGCCAAAAAGGACGGAAAAACATGTCATTGACAATAAGGTACAAAAGCAACTTCAGAAAAGATAAAGGAAAGACGCACAACAGTATTGAGTCCTCTGTTGGAGCCAGAAACTTTTGAATTCGATACAAGTAAAGAAAAAGTAAATTGGAATGTGAAAAAGAAAAACATGTTACAATGACACTCATCATCTCCGCAGCCCATGAAGGAACAACCATACTTGTGTAGAGACCACTTATTAGATGAGAACATAAGATTAAAGAATTACTCTGTAAAGTTGCGTTTCCCTAAGTGCTCATAGATATTTAGTATAGCATAAATGCACGAGGAAGGATGACAAACTTTTAGTCACTGAACACAACTTTTCTTCTCTAGCAACAAAAACTACTTGAAACCTTAACTTCCCGTGTAGAAAAATGAGATAGACATACAACACTAAGATGATGTGTAAATGTGTGCTCGAATTGCATGGGATTGGAAGAGAAACACTAGCAGGGATCATCCAGAAATTTGAGTGAACATTTGACGAAAAAGGAATGCTGATAAAAATAAAACAAAGTTAAATATTGTATGAAAATGAAAAAAAATAGAAATAGTAAAGTCCAAAAAAGATCTATTCTATACTAGTTATGTCAGGAAGGGAGCTCGCAACTTTGATAAAGAATCAATTTAGCATCCTACTCAACTGCTAACCCAAAATTCTGCATATTATTCAAAGGACTACAAGATAAAAGATTGATGGTACCTGCAAGACAAGGCTTCCAGAGTAATCTGCGATGCCTCCCATGACATCCAACCTTCCAGGTGCTCTTGCTACAAAAATCTCTTCCTGTAATGTACAACCACCCCCCCACGCCCCCAACAAAGAAAAGGAAGTGTTATTTTTGGCAATCCTAAGTATTAAATCATTGCCTTCACAGGCTATTTCTATTAAAGCTATTATATCCATATATTGAACCACATTCCTGAATCCTGAATAAGAATAAGATGAAAATGCAGCAAAACGTCCAGTAGAGAAGAACCAACTAAATTAATACCCATTTTGACAATCAGCAGCTTATTATACAATGTTGAGCTTACCTAAAGACAATGTATTTAAATAAGACCTTCTCCAAATCCATTAACACGTATATAATTATTGACTGTGATGGTTGAGAACCATGAAAAAGAAGGGAGATGAAGTTATAAGAATATTTTAGTTCTTGTGGACAACCTTCCAATTAAAGAGTCCAGCAGCAGCCTTCTGTTCTCGCCGTATCTCAATGTTTCCACTGTCATTCAAGGTATCTAATTCTACCAAGCTCTTTAAGAAATTCACTGTGTCGGGAAAACCATGAACATCTCCATGAAGCACCTCAAAATCATCAATAGAACTAAAAGAACAAACGGAGAGACATCAAATTATATATATAAACATTGTTCTTCAAAGTTATAAAAACTCTTTAAATATAACAAGATTCTCACTAGTCTATTTGTGAGCTTCTGTCATCCGCTTGCAAAATTGGTGATCCTTTTGAAAGGCCAAGTTCATTCTCAGCATTCGCATACCAGTCTGGAATGAAAAGGTCTCTACCACGAACCCTTTGGAGTTGATATCCAAGAACTATGGCGTCTTGCAATCTTCTCGCCCCACTTAACTACATTTTCAAAAAGCTATAATGAATTTTCTAATTTGATTAAAAACAAAGCCCAAAACAGATTGTAACTATGTGGAACCACAAATGCTAAACTTCAATAACTAAATTGGATGATAAAACTCACGTTGAAGTTGGTGTCTTGGTGATGCCAAATAAACGAAAATGCTTAATTCTGTTATAACAAAAGGATAGGCTAGCAAATCCAAAAACTAACAATGAACAACGTCATTTTGAGGCTTTGAGCCATATGGCACAGTGAGATGAAAAGGGTATTGACCTTGTCCGAAGTATATTTTTTCCCGCTAGCTGTCTCTTGCAAAATATGGGCTGCAACCTACAGATTGTTAAAAAATAAGAACTGTTAAACAGTAAAGACATAAGAGGTGCAAAGGCGAAACACCAATTTCAATAATAATAATGGAATCTCAAAGATCACTTTGAGAACCAAAAAACTCATATAGTAGGGAAATTGATAGGACAAAGACAGTACGGGTTCCAATTTTAAAATGACATTCAAAGTAGTAAATTGTAAAACTAGATTAAGTCCAGCATAGCTCTGATATTATAAGCTTTCAGAATTATATATATAGCGGCATATTAGCTGCCTCAGTCAAGGATCTTCAGGATTCTCATAAGAGCATTTTTGGGATATTCCTTTTGGAAGAAATTTTTTTAATGAGAGTTTCAACTGTGGCTCAACCTTATGAATCTCATCTACACCTCCACTCCTAAAAATATAGAGGCCGATGGCTCTGAAACTGTGGATTTGTTAGGAGGTGGCTCGTTTGTCTCACCAATTCATTAAATATTTCTAATGTGATAGTGGCAGAATACAAGACCTCAAGAACCTTAACATCGCCATGTCCTACAGTAGAAATCCAAGGTATCCTCATATTTAAGTAACACCAAAATGGGAATAAGTTAAGTGCACATTAACACTAGTTGAGGAAAACTGATCCGAAGTCAACGAACCTATTAAAAGTAAGATAATGCATATGATAAATTGAGTGATCATATCGAGAAACTTTCTAATTCTCTAGCATGTGACATCGTGTCTCTCAAACCATACAGAGTTAAGTAAAATGATTGTGTCTGTGACCATTAAAAGAAATCATAGAACTCAATAGTGCCAGCAGTGTACCTCACCACCATTGATG
The DNA here is from genome assembly GCF_013281855.1 of Momordica charantia. NCBI lineage: Eukaryota > Viridiplantae > Streptophyta > Magnoliopsida > Cucurbitales > Cucurbitaceae > Momordica > Momordica charantia. The sequence continues at coordinate 4,193,724 of NW_028275159.1, forward strand.
CCTCCCTCATAGCAAGGTTTCAAACTAATAGCACGTTCAAGATAAGGCTTCCAATGACCAGTTAGTAAATCCCTCCTTATCATCTCAACTCCACTTTGATAATACTGTTAAAGAAACGGTGACCAATAAGAATATTAACCAAATGTAGAGAAAGAGAGAAAACTACTAGAGAAAATCATTGAAGACAAACTAAATAATAGCACCTCAAGCATATTCCTTAAAAATGGTTCTTCATTAAAATAATCTCTCCGTACAAAGGCAAAGGGTAATTTGTATGCCAATGCTTCACTAACGGTCCCATAACCAATTTTTCCTGAAAAAAATTGGAACATTTGTGAATGTGTTTCTATTTATCTGATCAAACTCAGCCACTTACAAAATTATATTTTACACACCAAGCATGCAGTCAGAAGCAGCTATCAGATCTGGTGTATATGCATCTTTTGCGAGCTTAATGAAATTTGGCGGAACCTCTTCACTATCTGAAGCACCACAAACCTGAACCACCAGGAAAAAAAAGAAAAAAAAAGGTTCAGGTCACAGTATAATAGCAACTTATGCTTGCCTTGAACAATAAATGCTATTAAGATACCAGGCACAGCCAACCAGGGGGTAGACAATCCTCTTTCAACTTCCAGCCTGCAGGCTGACAAAAGGACAATGGCACAGACGTAAATTTTAAGTGAGAATATATACTAGTACAAAAATTTATTTAAAATCAGGAAACCAAAGAGAAATACAGTTTTAAAAGTACAACTTGGTGAAATTAAAAACTCAAGTACATGTGCCTCCGAAAAAAAAAAAGAAGAGGAACTCAAGTATCAGTAGGCTAGTTCAAGTATCCAAGCAATTCACAGTGTGGCTGATGTCTGAAGCATCCACATTCCAAGGGGCAAACAAATGAAAGGATCAAACTTTTGACATGGAGAGTTCAATAAATATTTCACAGGCCATACAACAAACAGAACCATTCAATTAAACCTACCTGGCCACCAAAATTGAGGATAACTAACTTGACATCATCTCCAATCCCCAGCTCCTTCCTCACCTAGAATAAGGACTCAAGTAAGAGAACCACACATGAAATAAAAATGATCAAGTGAAGGAACTCAGTAGAATGCAACACCTCTTTGCGGGTTCTGTGCAGCCTCCTGACAACTAGAGGGATATCAACAACATCACGGAAAGCAGGCACTGCAAAAGCAAGATGCATTCGGGCAAGGGAATGAAAATATTGGGACAGAAAGAAGAAAAAATAATGAATACAAAACTAAATATCATAAATTACAAAAATTAGTAACAGGAAGGAAAAAAAACAACTGTCTTGAACATATACTTGGGCTGTATCCTGGGAGGCGGATCAGGAACTGGCAATGTGAATAATCTTCTGCAATCTACATTAAACCGGCATAACAGGTCAAATGTCTATGCCAAGAACAATAAGAGTTGTAGCATCATAAACAAAGTTCCAGTAATAAAAAGAAACGAAAGATAGACTTCATTAAGACTTTCAAATTTCATATTCAAATTTTCTTCGGAATAACATGCAAAAAGTCTCTTCAATACAAAATTGTCTGATAAGCGACGATAATAACAATCACCGTGATGGTGAAAGAAATTAAATGCCAATAATTTCTAGGTGTCATTAAAATTAGTTTCTATAAAAATATAACCCTCCCAATCCCACCAAGGAAAGAAGATGAACCATTTAAAGATACTCAAATTTCAAATATAAAAAATTCACCTGCCAGACTATTGAACGGTGGTGATGCCCAGCATCCATTATATAGTCCGCATAGATGAAATCCCAACTGCAAAAATTAAGTTAATGACTGCTGGCCTTAAAATATTTTGTCTAATAACAGGAAGACATTGTGGCAAATAAGTAGTGATACCATAAGTGGGGAGTAAAAACACTATGTCAATGAGTTACCTGAAGTTGGTAACACAAACAGAGCGAATCCCAGCATCAGCTGCAGCACGGCAAGCAACTGGTACAACATCAGAAACCTGTTCACGTTTAGTAGAAGCAAAACTATCAAGATTTTGAAAATATGATTTAAAAGAAATTATTCTCATTGTGAGTCAATAAATCCACATTCATGAAAGTTGTCTTGTAAATTATTACACTATTTTGCTCCAGAGCCAGAATATTTTCCGCCTCATGATATTTTCACATAATAAAATAGTCAAAGTGGCATTGATTTGAGCATGCATATAATAAGAGGTATTTACCACTAAATCAGCTTTGATAGACTTAAGCCACTCTGCTTCTGTTTTCAAAATGGTATCCCGAGGCACCACAGCAGTCTCGTGATACTAACATTACCAAAGGAGTAGATTTAGTAATCAATAAGAAAAGAAAAGAAAAGAAAAAACCAGTGACCTGATAAGAACAAGGTAGTAGTGATACGCTGGCAAATTAATACAAAAGGATGATAACAGCATGGTATATTTTGTAAAATCTGTATTTCATATTTCGAAGAATCATGATAGTTATACAGTTCAGTGCAGATACAAGGAATAAATTGGAAAGAAATTTAAAAAAAGAATGATGACAGTAACTCTAACTCCTCACCTTCTCTAAGGATGCCAAGCGATCCACTGTCAACGCATCTGCCTGGACAGCCCCACAGTCCAACAACACCTAAAATTGATTCAAGAAAATATAAATCTAACAGATACCTACAGGTTTATTTGCAACTAACTATACCACAATATTCTACGTGAATGCAATTGGAATTCAACTGAAACCTCATTTGGAAAAGGGAAAAGAAACTAAAAGATCAGGCACTTAGTTTTAAATTCTATGAGTTCATGGAAACATATTATATTATATAAAATTATCAATTTTCAGTTCAAATATAAAAGCTATATCTAAATTTTAATCATATATTAATTGATCAAGTACATTACAAATGTTGACCGTCAGTTCATTAGCAGATTACAAAAAAAGGAAGAAATGTATTGACAAAAATATTTAAAATGTCTTTTAAAAAATTGCCAAAGAAAATGAATATGAAAAAATATTACCAAAATAATTAATAAATTTAATAAGATTAACTGGTGCTGTTGCGACAGCATAAATACAGTCACATATTTCTGGATGCCCTTGACATGGAAATGAATCAGGATTATGGTAATCCAAGATTATCATATCCATCCAATCTTTTTTAGAGCATGAGGTGCGCAAAAGCTCTCTTCAGTGCGAGACCAAAAAAAATAAATAAATAAATAAAATGTGAACCTCGATGATAGGAGGTGCACGATGTACAAAAAAATGATACATTAATCAACAATGTTATTATGAACTGCAAACGGTACACATAGAAAATAAGAGAGACACAATATCTAGTGATTTTTGCATCATATCCACAAGCAAAATACCTTCCGAGAAGCATTAAAACTAAAAGTTTAAATCAAACGAATAGGCTTGATGAATAGCTTAGCAGGCGAGCATTAGCAGCCAGGCATGAGAATCAATAAAATTACCTTCCGAATGAATAGACTAGAGGACTGAATTGCGGAAGTAAAAACAAACTCAGGAGCGGCAGAGACCACGTGTACCTCGTGGCCAGCAAGGATTAGGTGCCGAGCAACCTTTCGGCATAAAACAATGTATCACTTCTCAGGAAGAAGAAGAAGAATATCAACAATGTAGTTAAGCGATGCATACAAAAATTTACACAACGAAAATCAGAAGAAATTTCAGTAAGATTTTGATGAAGTTCTTCTCCAGGAGACTGTCAGCAGGATAAGCAACATTACAGAAAATTCAGATCAAAATAAATCAGCACTTCAAGCGGGAGGAGAAAGCGTGATCAAGCACGGAGGAAATCTCTCGACATTCCACAACTAATAAAACTTGACGCGAGGACTGACCTTACGGAATTTCTAAACGACAAATCCGAGAACAGAAGAATTCAAGCTCATAAAAGAGCGAAATCCAAACTGCACTGCATCATCGAGCGAGAAAAACAAATTCAATCTAAACCGAAGAAAATTCAGTAAGATTTTCATGAAGTTTTTCTCCAGAAGACTGTCAATAAGTAACATTACAAGACATGAAGATCAAAATAACAGAACGAAATCCAACTCCATTCCTCTCGCCATTCCAAAACTAATTAAATTTGACGCGAGGACTCATCTTACAGAATTTCTAAACAAACAAAAAGAAAAATCCGAGAACAGACAAATTCAAGCTCAAAACAGAACGAAATCCAACTGCATTCCATTATCCAGCGAGAAAAACACATTCAATAAACCGAAATGAAATCAACACTCCATGGTAATGGAGGATCTGACCTCGATAACGCGAGTGGCGTGGCCGAAGCCATGGCCGGTGATGTAGTAAGCAAAGACCAAACGATTCCTCGCGGCTGAAACTGCCTCCGTCTCCGGTTGAATCCCCATTCTCTTCTCAGGCTCTGCGTAGTCGCGACTCTTGATCGACTTCAATTGATGAACTTCAAATTTCGCTCTCTTTGATTTCTGAAACTATTATACACTACAGAATTGGAGTTGAAACAAATAAGGATAAGAGCATTGGGCGTTCGCTCCTTCGAATAGGTCAGGAGAGGGCGTTACGCCTCATCATTTAGCGTTTATCCAGTCCCGCAATTCCCGCCAAAAAAAAGAAAGAAAATATACGAATCATCTCTCCCTCTCGAGTGAACTCTGAAGATCCAACCGATTCCTCTTACAAGAAGTCCCCCGGTTACGTTTATTCCACCAAAAATAAATGGAAAATAAAATAAATGTTTAAATAGTCTCAGTTTATTTTCGTTCTCTTACTCTCCATTTCCATTTTAATTCTGGTATTTTTAACTTTTATTAACAACCTCGTTACAAAGTCATAAGTTCGAATCTCTCCGACGTACTAACTGTATCTCAATGAAAAAGAAAAAAAATTATTATTTTAATCTAACTTCCATATTCGTCCACTTTAAAAAATTTAACTATTATAGTCTAAAACTTTAACCCATGATTATGGATAATGAAAATTCTTTAAAACAGATTTATTATTAAGAAATTTAGTGAGTGAAGTATCTCGTTAAAATTTTGATTGAAATAGATGTGAGAGAAAATAAAACTTAAAAATTAAAATTGTCATATTTTTAAAGTACAAGCTCCAAAACAAACGTTTCAAAAATACAATGACTAAAAATAAATAAAAGGTAGAAAATATAGAGATCAGAATAGATATTTTGAAAGTTAAACGCATGTGAAGTAAAATTATTTTTTTATTTTTTAATACAATAAATTCGAAGCATGAGATTTTAAACTCCAATTTTAAGGAAATGAGTAGATATACGAAAAGAATATTAAAACCTAAAAAAAAAAAAAGTGAGCCTCTCATCATTTAGGCCCCATTTTTAGTTTCGAAAATCAGGTTCGTTTCATAAAAAAATTTTAACATATTCTTTCACCTCCAACAAAAACACATTCTAATTAGTACTAAAATGTCAATAATAAAACAAAGTTTTTTAGAAACTTTTTTTTTATTTTAAAAAGTAACTTATAAATTTGATTTTCAAAATTAAAAATAAAATAGTTATTAAAGGGACATAATTTTTTTGGATGATTGAGAGTACAATTGTAAAAGTGGTTGGAATATCTGCCGTTCATATATCTATCCGTATTATTCAATTGTCCAAAAGTGGGATGTTGACGTTATCTATTGTACGAAAGAATAGCATTAATTCTTTAATTTAGTCCCCTCAAATGTTATTTTCTATTTTGCCTTTTTAAGAAAAATGTATTATCTTTTTTCCTTGAAATTTGAAAAGTTATTTTAAAATGTGTTTTAAATGATCTCACAGGACAACCATTGCAAGGTTTTTAAAATCATTTCGGATTATTCTAACTTTATCTTTATTATTTTCGTATATACATAATATGGAGCATATCACTTAATCTTATGTATATCAATTATATAACTAATATATAAATATGAAATGTATTAATCATGCTGAATATATTAATGATATAATTTATGTTAGATATGACATTGATAAATATCCGTCTAGTTAAAAATTTTAATTTAAGTAATATTAGAGGTTTTTTTTATTAATACATCAAGTGATCGATGTAATTTTCAAAAATAAAATGATTATCAAACAAAGTCTTAATTTTTTAAAATATCCTTTAATTTCCTTCTCTGCCGATGAGATTATATTTATGCAAAATTTTCCCAAGTAAATTTTTCACTCGGCCACTTAGAAACATGACCGGTAAATTCTTGTAAAATCGACTGTAGGCCCATCCCAATAGGTAAACACGCGTACTTCAATTTTTATTTTTTTCTTAATACAACTTATGAGGGTAGAGTTTCGAACTCACTACCTTAACCAGTTGAGCTACATCAAATTGAAAATGTGCATAGGTCAATTTCCATTATATATATTATTTTTTAGTAAATTTCCATTATTTAAACATTATATGCCCAAATATATGATCTGTAGTGACAACATTGACAACATGAAAATGGTGGTAGTCTGTATTAGGGAATCTAAGAAACTCATGACATAGTTTGAGTTTTATGGTGTGTTTGGGAGTCGCCAAAATTACTTTTGTCATTGTCAAAATCACTTCTCTCAATAATATTTGACAAATTAAAATTTTGATTTTAACAAAAATTTAAAATCTCTTTAAATTAATTTTTAAGGTATCAAAAAATCAATTATACTTAAATTTATTTTTTTTAAATCATTCATTCTACCACGCGACGATGATCATATGGAGTTTTCTACACAATTTCATTGTAACTTTCTTTGTTGGTTCTTTTGATTCTTCATTCATAAAAATGGGGTGGGTCATACTAAAATGGTGGTTCCAATCAACTAGGATTTGTAATCACTGCCATGTAATCATATGATTTCTTTGAGAACTGAAATAGGAGCGGAAATTTGAATATGAGAACTACTTACAAACAAAATGAGAAAGAACAAGACTGGCCCCATATTATCATTTAAGATAATTTTCCTTGCATCATATATAGAATGATGTACTGGTCAGATATGGAGCCAATAAAAAACAAAAATTTATGTTAGATTCGGAGTTAAATATACTACTATATTTAATTTATGACGGAACTCCATCCTACCATATTCGATATGAATACTTAAACTAACATAAAATTTGTGGTGGTTAGTAGAATACGATTCTATCTCCTGGAGACTTAATTTGATCGTCATAGATTTATATATACATTATTTTACGAACTTTTGTTACAGCATCTGTGACATCATTGGATTTAAGTGAGAACAACCCAACAAAAACACAACAAAGGACTTAACTAATCGACTCTACTACGGACAATCGCATCATCAATTTGAAAAACTCTCCAAGTTCATAGTTATCATTAAGAACGTGAATTTCAAAACTGGCAAGAAAAACAAATATATTAAGATCTTTAATACATCAGAAATTAAATTACGTGAATTACGTGATCACGTAATGTAAAGGGAGAAAAGAGCAAAACCAGTTAGTTGTGTCATTTCACTAAATATCACTTCAGAATATAAATTATTATCCTAACACAAACTACGGTCAATTAAATCACCTAAAAATAGGAATCCTATGAAATGTAATCCAATCAAATCGGAATCCAATGCCTGAGTCATATTACAGACAAGAATTGAATCCACCAAAATAGAAATATAGATGAATTTTTAGGGGAAAATGAAAAAACAAACCAAAACTTACACAAGTAGAGCCACAGAAGGGGAAAACCGAGAAAATTCGGAAATACTAAAAGAACACGCGAGGTTTCTGAAAATTCAGACATAGACATTTGAAACAGATTGTGGACGCTGTCTACTGATACAAGAAAAATCCAGTTAAGTTTTCAGGTTAAATGTTGGTTCATTCATCTTTGACCTAATATCAACCAAAAATTCTAACCAACATCTTATCTAAAAATGAGATTCGACAACAAAAATTGTGAACCCAAAAGAGGTACCATTTGGAAAGGATAAGTTAAAAAGATGGATGAACTATTAATAAAAAGTTAATGGGGTTATTAAATATTCATTGAGGTGAAAAAATGATTTTAAGAGAAATAACAGATGAGGAAACTAAAATTACAGTAATCAGAAATAAAGGAGTCGCAGTTATCAAAAATCAATCATAATCTAGCTAGAACAAAAGCTTAGAAATGCTGGAGAATGTGTACCAGTTTCCTGGATTTAAGTGGAAGAAGCTGAAAGATATATGGAAGAGAAATAATTGTAGGCATCTTCCAATTGTTTCCTTTTCGTTTTGCACGCAATTGCCGCTATTTATTGGGCTCCATTGCCGAATTTTGGCCCAATTTCTCTCCTCTTTCGTTTCCGTTAAATTGAAGCATCAATTTGGTAAAATTCAAATTTGAAGGTAAAAGTTGAACATTGAAAAATAATTGTAACGTATAATGTGATAAAAAAAAAGTTATATACTCTAAATATATATGTACAATAATTAATTTATTTTCAGATATTTTGATCACAGGGGACCAATTTCCCTCCTTTTCTACATAGACCTTGCTCGCCAACTGAATTAACGAACTTTCCGTAACTATACCGTAACGGCATCCTCCCCAACAGTCTATGAAACTCCGTTATGCACCGTCCCCTTCTCTTCCTATGCTGCCCTTTCCTATTACTCAGCCCCACCTCAGTCAATCCCAGCCGTTCGTGGCCATCATCATTCCGTGGATCCCCCCAATCCCTGATCCTCTGCGCCGCAACCAGTATAGGCCCGGCGTTCGACATGTCGGCCACCACGAAATTCATCAAGATATCCTCGCAATTACGCGCCCGATCGACAACTCTCCTCATGTCGGCCATCGCCTCTCCGCCGCCGCAGCTGTACTCGAACAGATACTCTGTTTTCAGGATCATGAGCTTGGTGAGCACGATCGAGTACTTGTCTGGATGAACGGTGTAGATCCATTCCCTCTTCGAGAGGTCTATATCGTGCGACCGGACGAAGAAGCCGACAAGTCGTTCGGGGTTTCTCCCCCAAATTCTGAACGCGAATTCGAGCGATTTCGTGTCGATTTCGACATCGTCGTCGCAGATCAAAACGGCGCCGGTTTCGATGGACCTGCGGGGGAGAAATCGAGCGTTGAGACTGTTTGAAGATTGGCGAATTAGGGAAATTGGTCCGGCGGTGAGGTTTCGAGCCAATTGAGTCAGGGTTTCTCTTGGGGTTGAGGGATTTCCCCAAAGAACGAGCACGGCGCGTACGAATGGGGATGCGGCGTACGTGGAGGCTATTGATTGGAGGAGGGGGATGCGGGACTCGTAATAGCCGTTGATGAGGACCGTGATTTGATCGGATCTTAAATTCCGTCGGTCCGGCCGGAATTCGGCGGCGCACCGGTCGGCGGTTGAGGACACGGCGGCGGAAAAAGAGAGAAGGAAGAAGAAGATCGTCGGTGACTTGAATTTCATCTCCAGTTTCTTACTTCTGCTTCACATGGGAGCGAGATGCAGAAATATGAAAAATATCATAAAATATTGTTCCAAAAATATTATCACATTCGCACTTCAGTTTTTTTTCTTTTTTTTAAATACCTTTTCCCTTTTTCTTCTTCTCTTTTTTTTTCAGTTAGCTTTTTTCACTAAACGACATCGTGAGGAGCTGAGCTGATGTGTGAATTTGCTGTTTTATGGTTCATTAAGAAAATGGGAAGAACGTGAACAGCAACAGTGGGAACAGAGAAATTTAATTAGAACATATCTTGGTATGTGAACTTAACTTATTATAATTTATAGGATTATAATGACACTTTTTTAGTTTGGCTTGTAATTTACGTCCGCAATATATAACTCTTTTTATAATTACATTTGACATATTAAAATTGAATTCAATAAAAAGAATTTGTTTGTCGCTAATATCAATTTTCTTCTAACCCAATCGTAATTCTCAAAATTATCTTTTGAAATGAATATAATATGCTTATAATTTTTTATTATAGTTTGTATTATGCTTATTTTTCTTTTTAATATTACACAAAGGAGTAAGAATATTCAAATTTATATATAACTCAGGAAAAAAAATATATAATTTAAATTGTTCAACATTATTGAATATTTAGAGATATTGACCATGTGATACACCTCATTGTTGAAAGCTTAGGAAGATGGAACAATGAGGTAGAGTTTGAGGGGAAAAAATTCTTTAGTTGAGTTAGGGTGTGCGGATAGTTAATCAGAGGTTCTTATAGTTCAATTTTGACACTTAGCTACAAATTTTGTAGAAAACCGACAATGTAAAAATGACATAGATGGAAGTTGTGATCGAAGGAATTGAAAACTTAAATATCTGTGGAAAATTATAATTTTTATCAACTTAAAAGTAAACGGAAGATTTTTCGATCTTCCCCACATGGTGCAAAGTTATCAAAGTTGGCTACATTCAAGAATTTTCTAGTAGCCTAAAGCCACGTTTTCTTCGAGTTGAAAAGTACATGTAATGCTAGATTCAATTTCACAAATTAAACTCTAAAAAAACCAATGTTATTAATTTAGTTTGACATAAAAAATAAACCAATGTAATGCAAAAGAGACATGGTTTTTCTCGCTATGGACAGTCCAAGTTGGTCAAAATGCCATAACCGAAGTTAAAAGAGAATGCATGTGAAGTGATTATTTTATTTATTTATTTATTATTATTTTTTGACAGTGCCAAGTGATTAATTAAAAATTATGCACTTTAAATCTCTACTTACGCTAACCAACTGTTTCTGATTACTGATTACTTACAGCTGAAGCTCTTATAAATGGCTGTGCTGATTAGAAGTTCAAAATGCATTGGACTTTGTACGTGATTTCCATTTTTAACGATGAATGCAAAATTTTCTATTCGGGCATCGAAACGGAAACCAATTCCCTTTGACCGTTGACTATTGGAAAAATTATTTTTTGTTTTATTATATTAAGATTTAAAATTTTTAATTTAGAAAATATACCGGTGGCACTTAGATTTGTTAAAATAAAATTCAAATTAATAATATTTTAAGTAAAGATTAACAGAAAATCTTATTTGATTTTTCTTTTAAGTCAGATGCATTGTTTTTTTTTAATAAACTCTGGGAAAAAGAGATTTAATATTTTTTATTCATTATGGGAATTCAAATTTTCGATCCATGAAGCTACCTATCCTATTTATATTGAGCTATGACCAAAGTAAAAAAAAAAAAAAAAAGTAAAAAAAGTCATATCCTCTATAAATTTATCTATCAAGAATTAATAACACAGATTTTTAGAGAGTTTTTTGAGTATTACAATTCAAACATTAAATATATAAAAATCACTGTTTTTTTTTCAAGAGAGGTATATTTAGTTTGAAGGAACCTTTTTAAAAATATAAAATGAAGCATTTTTTAGCGTATCTCTATCTATTTTCAATTAAGGGTGTGTTGGAGTGATTTTAGAAAAAGAAATAAGAATAATAGATTTTAATTCCAAAATCTCCAAGTGATTTTTAATTTCGTATTTATTTTCTAGTGCATTTGGAAAAATAAAATATCGTTGGTGTATTCTTGAAAATTTTTATTTTTATTTTTCAAAATTTAGGCAATTTTTAAAAAACTACAAATTAAGTCAATTGTCTTAAAAAAAACGTCCATTATTATTTACAACTCTATCTTGACAAATCTTATTTGAACATACAACTCAACTCCTAATTAGCTCAAACTTTCTTCCTTATTTTGGTTCAAGATATTAAATTTACATATATTCTGTCAATCTCAATATTTATACATTGACTTGTTACCATCTATTTCCCTCTTTTGTATCATTGACAGACACAATAATATTAATTTGAATAAAAAAAGGAAGAAAAATAAGATTATCTTATTTTTAATATGCTTTTTGTTAGAGATCAATAAAGCTAATTGAGTGCACCTCTATTAAGAATAATAATTTATACATGGATAGGTAAAATACACAATATCAACAATTAACAACGTAAATCAAAACAAATCTCTATACAAACACTTGCACGAAAATTCAGGTTTAGAGATCAAAATATCAAAAATAATAATAACAACAAGGAAAAAAGAAAGATCAGACATTATTAATTTATACAACCAAATCACTTCCAAATCAGAAATTAATATGCTAAACATGAAATCCCCAATTTTTTTCAACCAAAAAGAAGTAAATCGGAGAAAGATAGAGCAGAGCAGATCCAAAGTTGAAAACTAAAAGCTACAAATTCCCAAAAATTATTCATATATTTCCTCTTTCTTCATACATTTGCTGATTTGATTTGCCTCATCCAAAAAAAAAAAAACAAAGGAGGAATTCAAGTAGAGAAAAAGAAAGAGATTTCTTTTCTTTTCTTTTCTTTTTTTTTTTTCCCTAAATTCTATCTATCATCTGCACATTGGGCTCTGCGGGCGGTGCGACGGCGTAAGCTGCAGGCTTTCCAACGAACAATAGCTCAAAAAATCGTCTCCGCCAAACAAATCGCCATTCTTCTTCTCCACAACTTTCAGAACATTCTCGAAAATCGAAACCTCACACGGCAGCCTCAATACGCCCGTCTGCTGAAATCCGAACTCCTCCTCCGCCTCCCGCAGCAGAATCTCAAACGCCGGATGCCCTAAATACTGAGTCGGAATCACGAATCGCTTCTGCTCCTCGCCGACGCTCACCGCCAAATAGCCTTTCGGCACGGCGGCGCCGGATCCCTCCCGCCCGGCGGAGACCGTTCGTTTCAGAAACTTCATGCTCTTCCCGGCGGAGGCGGAGGCCGGAGCCGTGCCGGAGATTTTGCTTGCCGATTTCGAGGAGTTTGCCATTTTTCGCCATTTCTTGATGATCTGTTGAAGCCTAACGATTTCTCTGATTTTGTTGGACTTTTTTGAATCCATGGCGATCTTTTTTTTTCCCTCTGGAGAGAAAGTGAGATGAAAGATGAAGAGGTTTTTGGTTCTGTTCTGGACGCGCTGGCTTTATAGCCAATTTGGGATTCGGATTTGAAAAAACGTTAAATTTTTAATTAATTGAGTAATTTTTCCGTGTTTTCTGTTAAGATTACCATAATCGTCTATAATTATATTTCAAATATTAATGATAATTCATTATGTCCATTATTATCCCAAAACTTTTATCTTATAACTTTTTTTTTTCTGTTTTTGTTTTGGAAACTTTTATATATCTTTATTCTAGTTTCATTCTTATATATGGTTTTTTTTCTAAAACAATGTTATCTTCTACTTTTTAAATTTTGTCCAACATCTAATCCGATCTAGTTACATCTTATCTGATGCCAAAATTTGAAAACAAATAATCTAAAATTTTGATTACATATAATAAATTTTATATATTATTTAGCCACATAATCAATAGATATATTGTATTGCTTTATTATCTGACCCTAATATTTCATTTATTTTAGACTAATGGAGTATTTGCTGAGTATGTAAAATTCTTTATATATTGTTAACCCACCAACATAAGCATAATTAGACTAGTTAAGAAATTAATAACATATTTAATAAATTAGAAATCTCACCTCACCTTACAAGCATTAGCATATAGGTTAGTAGATAATAGTCTCGCCTCATACTTATAATGTAATCTCAAAATAATGAATCCGAACTTCATAATGACTACCTACCCGAACACTCATAGATATTTCATATTTATATAATTTCATAATTTATGTCATTTTAAAAATTTTAAAACTAATATTTTATATAAAAATACATTTTGTGCTATTTTTTAATTCTCTCTATAAAAGTATATTATTTTTAGTACAACAAGTATAGGAATAATTCCGACCTGTAGAAAAATAACAAGATGAGTTGAACTATGTTGTTTTTTTATATATATATATATATATATATATATATATTTAAATTTTAGGTAGTACATATTAGTATAGTTAAAGAAAGAAAGAAAAAGTTGATAAGGTTTATTATTGTTTGGGGTGCGTAACCCAAGGCTTAAAAAATTGGACTGAAATGTGGCGCTTTTGACAGTTATGGCATTAATCTCTCTCTCGGCTCCTATTTTCGGTAAAGATAACCCATGTGGGGTTAGCAATTAGCATATTTAAATAATTAATATCTTATTAATAACGACCCGAAAGTCGAAGCTCATCGGCCGTTGCTTAAGGGCCAGCGGCCATTTTATATTGACCGTACACCTGTAACGTTTTATTATATTAATCTCAAATCAATCCTAATTTATTATGTATATGAAATTTTATAATTTTTATTTTACATAAGTCAATTTCCATCTTATACAGACAAAATAAATAAACAAACAATTTATTGTTCACATTTTTTTTCGTTATTCTATAATATAATATATCTAGTTGTTGGCACTGCATCTATATTTTTATGTTATTAAAAATAGTAAATATAAATATAAATATGCCTTTTAATTACTTAATGATGTGTTAATCAACTTCTTATATGTTGGAGTATAAAATAGAGACAGACAAAACAAATAAAAAAAAAAGGAAAACACTTCTTAACGGTATATTTTCAGAAATAAAAATATAAATATAAATAAAATTGTTGTTAACTCAAGTTTAATTGTTGAAGCAACAATAAACTTCTAACAAACATGAAGAGTTCAAATGCCACTAGTTTTTCTTACATATCAAATGTCCAAATTTCCATCTCGATTATCACTGAAATTTTCTCCAATATTTGAATAGTAATTTAAGAAAAATCAACTTTTATCCATATGCCGATCTTATATTCAATAAATACATAAGTTCATGGAAAGAAAAAAGAGAACGAAAATCGTGGAAAGGAAATTTGAAATTTTCAAATGAAGAAACATAAAATAATATCCATGGGTTGCTTACGTGAAAGTTTTAAAGTATGATTTATAGATCAATATTTTAAAACGTTTTTAATTTTAGGAATCATTAAGAAGTTTTTATTTTGGTCTATCGTACTTTTAACTTTGTTTCATTCTAGTTTATGTACTTTCCATATGTTCGTTTGGTCCATATTTTCAATCCTTTTATACAAATTCTAAACATAGTATAAACTACTTAATATAAAGTCATGGTTACATTTTTAATAAATAAATAAAGTGTAGCGTCATATTGAAATTGCGATAGAAAAATTGAAATTAAAAATAAAATTAAGGAGCAAAATGGTAATTTTATTAAAGTACAAAACCAAAACAAATATTTTAAAAGTATAGTAATTAAAATAATGTTTAAAGTTCAAAAGCCAAACTAACGTTTTAAAAATACATGAAACAAAATAAATTAGAGCAAAAAAGACTTTAACTGAAAGTTAAATTAATTAAAAAGGTAAAAAGTAAATGGAAAAGAGAAACTTTAAAATATAATTTTCACCTTTGTAAATAATAAAGGACTTAAAGGAAATAAGTTCAAATCATGTGACCACCTACCTAGGATTTAATATCCTACGAGATACCTTGTCAACCAAATGTAGTAGGATCAGACGGTTGATCCGTGATTAGTCGAGGTGTATGCAAGCTGGTCGGGACACACGAATTCAGAAAAAAAAATTATATATAATTTTCACAAAGATTCTATTTCTAAGCAAGGGCGTAGTGGTTTCCGAAACAGAGAGTCAAAGGCAAAGGAGCCTCGTACCGTTCGATTGTACTATCATTATTCTAATATTTTAACTGCCCTAACTCCTTTGGCTCTGATTTCTATGGAACCCCATGTGAAATCCTCTCTTTTTTTTTGTTCTCCTAATAAATTTAATTTGCTTTATTGATTTACAATTTCCAATGCCTCCGTCTCAAATCTCCCCCGTTCACAGTGTATATTAAAATAACGTGTAATTTATTAATGTTGAATTTGTAAAGATAAACAAATTGTGTAAATAAAGAGCGGGTACTTTTGTAGTACTATAATATATATTTTTTCCTTAATTTAAAACACGTACTTTATAGAGTAAAATGTATACTATTTTCATTCATTGCTTATCGTGTTAGTGTTATATTAAAATAATATGTAATTTATCAATATTAAGAAATTATTTATAAAGGTAAACAATTCGTGTAAATAAAGAGTAGGTATTTTTATAGTACTGTAACTTTTTTTTTTTTGGATTTTTTAGATTTGAAAGTTGTCAAAAATAATATCATTGCTCAATATTAATGTTTTAATATGATTTTGATGCATGAATTTTTAAAATGTATATAAGTATATAAACTTTTGTGAAATAACTATTTTATCTTTGAATCATTTTTTTTTTTGTTAATTATGGATATTGTGGTTTGAATATGTGTATTAATGTTTTGGTATGAGTTTAAATTGGAGTCACCTTGGTTAAGATGAGGCATGAATTGGATGAGTGAATCTATATGGTAGAATAATAGTAATTAGCATTAAAATTGTTGTTTTTTTAATTTATAGGCTGAAATATATAATTTGAAAAATTCAGGAAATAAAAATAGTTATTTTTAAGAGTATATACTTGGAGAGACATTTTGAAAGTTAAATGAAATTCAAATCTAGATATTTGCCCTCACAAGTTTTTCTCTCTTATTTTCAAAATTTATATTTTCAAATTCCAACTATTCATTTAAATTTTAAAAATATGAATTTTAATCATTTTTTTATCACTATTGTTTTTTTAATTCGTAAATTAAAGTATGATAGTTTAAAATTCCAGGGACTTAAAAATAGTTATTTTTTTTAAAAGTTAGTTATAAGATTTAGATATGGAAAGTTTAGTGATAAAAATGAAATTTAAATCTATCAATAAATATGATATTTGCCCCATGAGTTTTTATCTCTTACATTTAAATTTTATTTTGAATTTCAAAAGTCATCTAAATTTTACAACTTGTATTTTTAGTTTTTTTTAACTGTTTTAAAATTTTTAAGTTTAGTTTACACTAAACAAAAATTTGTTCTAAATCATTGAAAATGTGGTGTAACTTTATTTATAAACAATCTCTAATATTTAATTCATTTTAACCGTATCAACTAAAATGTGGAGTTTAAAGTTTAGAGTATTAAAAGTGAAGTTGTAAAAAGTGGGTTTAAGAGTTAAAACTAAAATCTATAATTTAAAACTTTATAGATCAATATATAAAAATTATTAAAAATAAACATAACCGTGTATTTAAAAAAAATATATATCGAAATTATTTCAATATTTTGCACTTGACTAAATTATCATTTTACCAATGTGGTATATATTTAGTGTTATGTAAATTGTAATTATTGTTTTTTTTTACTTCGTAAATTGTATTTTTAAAGTTTATAAATGGAACTGTTGTTGTTGAACGGTGCCTATGCCATCTTTAAAGTACACTTGATCAAAATACAAAATATTCATAGTATAATAATTTAATTTTAAATTTTTGTAGCCCCACCTAATTTTAAAGAACTTTTTTCTTTTTTTTTTTTCTAACGCATTTGGAGATGAGAGATCCAAATTCACTGTCTTTTGGCCGGTTGGAGATAGGTGTCTTAATATGTTAATATGTTAGGTTGACAATTTTAAAGAACAATTATATGATGTCAACTAAAGTTTAATATTTGTTTACGTTTCAAATATTGACGAAAAGTTTTAGAAATCAAAATCATCGACATTATTATAGAAGGAGCCATGAGACATGTTGGATTAATGGAGTGGACTCATACAACAATTAAAATTAAAATAATATTTAGAATAAAAATGACAAAATACAGGAAATAAAATAGTAATTTTAGTATATGTACTCTCAAAACATTTATTTGAATCATTGTACTTTAAAAAAGTGACCAATATTTGATCATATTTTCAAAATTTTATATCCATAGAAATTTTTGATACAATTTATGGCTACAATTCAATAAATTTAGAAAATGAAGTATCGTATTAAAATTATAATCGAACAAAATGAGAAAACAATAGAGGGAGACAAAATGAACAAAATTGAAATATAAAATTAACCAAGTCTAAAATAGAAGACAAAAATAAAATAGTGTTTAAACTAAATTTTAATTATTAACTTCGTCACAAGTTTGAATGTACACATTTAAATGGTAACAAGCTTTTTTGAAATCACAATATGCTGACATGAATCATGAATTTATTGGTTGCGGATGAATATTATAAAGAGAAAAAACGGGCAGCTTTGACTTTGACCTAAAGAATAAGGGGCAGCAACGTGATCCGCACCTCACTGAAGGAATCAAGAGACCCATTAATGCGATTCCATCCCAATTAATTTATACCCTCAAACACCTAAAATCATTACACCACTCATTGCCCATCATCAATCCACATTCTTTTTGTATATTAAGCAACCTAATTATATACTTAACAAAGTAAATTCAAGAGATTATTTAAAATAAAAAAAAAGTAAATTCAAGAGTTGGAATTTTGGTACGTCTATAAAAAATTTTTTTAGGCTTAAAAAAAAATCGTAAAACTTAATATGCATTTCCAACTAAGAGGTTGTGAATTCGATTTCCTGCCTCTAGATGTTATACTAAAAAAAAAAGAAAAAAGAGAAGAGCGCCTTCAACAAAGTAAAGAACTCAAAGTAAAATATATCAGCGGAAGATCAAATTAAAGTAGATCTTGAGCGACTGACTTGATTTTTTACTAACGAATTTGCAACGATGTTCAACATAAACAAGTTGAAAATGTCAAGAATATATTTGTGATCGAGTTGTTTTCAGCATTTAAAGTGTCAATTGTGCCACTGAAGAAGCGAACTGCAAGAAGATATCCAGATTCAACTGCAATCTTGAAATAGTTGAGGGACTATAATCTATTTATTTTACTTGATTGATTGACATATCTTTTTTCTTGTTTTTCTAAATCAAATTTAATAAAATTTACTTGATTTAAAAATTTTATCAAGGATATTGCTCCCTGATCCTACTTAAACAGATCAATTTTGCTTGAATTAGATTAGAATGACCTAAGGACACACGTGCATTCATCGTTTATTGGCTGAAGGTGAATAATCTCAAGATGAGACGAGTCTTCCACCATGCTTAGACATGTATCGATATGGGCTCTCTTGTATTATTAAGCTCGATATGCTCATGCTACCTTGTTTTGTTGGACAAGTTAAATTATGCCTACCTAATTATCCTACATTAATTGTCAAGCAAGATATTCAATTAGTCTATTTTTTGCTAATATGAGTAAAAGCTCAACGATAATTAGTACTTAGTCTTGAGATCAGAGGCTCTATATTCTAATTTGTTGTATAAAAAGAATAAATAAATTTAAAAAAAATAGTCTATTTTGTGAAAATTTTCATTACCAATATATAAAAGGTACTCCTTCCATTGATATTCATCCATTAATATTCAACAATGTAACTGGTAAATATATGTATTTTTGGTGTGATCCATTATTTCGTTTATATCTTAGTTGAAGGATAACCTACTATTAGTACCAGAAGATTTTCCAATTTTTCACTCTCGCCTTATAGATTTGTGCCACGTGGGTCTATTTCTTAAATAGAAAAAAAACTAATATATTATGAAATGATACAATTTCTTAAAGATCATTGACCTTTTACTAATTTCTTCCCTTTAATATTTATTTAAATAAAGAAGTCTCTTATTTAGTGACCGAATTAAACATTAGAATACCACGCATGTGTCATCATCATCAGTCGGTATCAAGTGAGGAGGAGAGAGACACGACCGGCAGTGGACGGTGATAAAATTAATGGGTGGAATAAGTAATTCTTTGAAAAACATAATTACGTTTAATTTATATATGTCTGATTAAAAAGTTGTGAGTTTGCTTCCCACCTCTATATATTAAATATATATATTTATTAATTAAAAGGAACTGTAATTTGTTTTCTCAATCATAAATGTCATATTTTAACTTAGTTTATATATGAAATATAGTTCAAATTGGTTGAGGAGGTTCGAATTCCCAAGATTGATAATTATGTACTGAAAAAACATAGTTCATACATATATCATCAATCAAAATGTTAGAAGTTTGAATTTCGACTCTCGTATGTTATATCAAAGTACAATTTATATACTCACAGCACTAAATTAATTTTGAACTATTGTCCCTATTGTAGCTATTTTAGATTGGTGTCTAAATCTTCAAATGTCAGATTCTGCCTAATCCGAACCCCACAATTACATTGTTTTATTTTATTTTTTGACATAACTCCCTTACAAATTGTTAGAGCTTACCATAAAATTTTCATTATCATTACTTATCTAATAGAAACCTAAGTTTTATATTAAATATGACTTGAGACACTGGTCAATATAGATAGAAATGAAAAGAAAATGCCAAAACGAACATAGCTCAGCGGTAATTAATATATAGCACCAATATAATTACGGGTTCATAACTAAAATAGAATACTTTAAAAATTTATAAATCAAAATAATTTGACATCTAATATTAAAAAACTTGAATATTAGCTCAACGGGTAAAAACATAAGTTATGAAATTAAATTTTTACTTTGCGAGGAACCAAAAATTAATGTTAAAAATGTAACATTAAGAGAATGGTGCATTAAAATTTAAATAATATTAGTGAATACTCACTTGATAAATATTGCAATTTGTTTGTGAATGCTCAGTTCTAGAAGTATTCATTGACAGTGATGCCAAAACAAAGTTTTTTCTCCAAGAAATCTTATTTAAAAAAAGCGGTCGTCAGTCACGTGCTTCTAGTTAAGATGATGCTGAGCACGTGATTCGTTGTTACTCTGGCTCCCCTGCAAAGAAGATGCCTAGGGTCTAATACAAGGAAACCCTAATTTTCTAACTCTTCCACTCTCCATCTTTTTGCTTAATTTAGAAGCGAAATTCCCAAAATATCTGTTAGTTTTGATATATTTAGTAAAATTTCCACCACTATATTTGTGATATATTAATATGATTTTTAGTACAATATATATGGGGTATATATACGAGGATTTGAACTTTCGAAAAAAAAATAGATGTTATTTAATACGGAACAATATTGAGATCCGCAAGAATCTGGTATCTTTTCAAATATAATTTTGAAAATTTTAAAAACTAAACGGAGTAGTTATGAAAAATTTTCATTTTATATTTTTGAAATTCAACCGAAATATCAAAAAATTGTTTAGAAGCAAAAATAAACAGAAAAAAAAAAAGATATTAGACTAGTTTTCATAAGTTTAATTTTTTAAAATATAAAATAAAAGCAAAATTGTCATTTTGGCATCTTTGTTTTAACATACCAATTCATTACTTTTATAAGAGGGGCTCAAATTATGTGTTCAAAATCAAATATCAATTAAAAAAAACATCTTAAATTTTAGTTCATGATCTTCAATGTATTTGGAGATTCATGAATGGGGTTAGATTCATTCTTCTCAACCCTTTGTTCTTTGTTCTACATTTATTTTATTTTATATATAACCAGTTATTGGATTCAGCAAATAAAAATGAACTAATGTGAAAAGAATGTATATAGTCCATACAGTCTTAAATGTTTTTTCTAAACATTTTTACTTTTTGTTTAATTTTTAGGCCAATGTACTGTTTTAATCTTCTAGCTTTGATTTATTTTAGTACCTAAATTTTTAAAATGTTTATTTTGGTACATGTATTGGTTCACTTTAGTCTTTGTAATTTTAAAATGTCTGTTTGAGCCCATATACTTTTAAAAGGTCACTATTTTGTTTTTAATATCATTTTTCCGATCACAATTTCAACACGACAACAATATATTTCTTAAAATATTATAATAATTTTATATTAAAGAGATTATGTGTATAATTTATAAATAAAAAAAATAGTCAGTTTTTAAAAATACAGGGCCCAAAATGAATACTTTGAAAGTACATGGACTAAAATAAAAAAAAATTAACCAAGGTTAAAACTACAGAGTCCAAATATTTTAAAAGTATAGAGACCGAAATGAACTAAAATTAGAAGTACCGAGACCAAAATAGTATTCTAACCTAATTTTTAAATTGTGCTTATTCTTTAACGTACATCTTCGTAATTTACTTTTAAAACATTTAAAGTGATTTTCAAGTAGGACAGAGATTTCAATTATACCTACCAACAAAATATAACCGTTTGGAAAATAAAAATGTGGTTAAAAAAAAAATCCCCTTTTTATTTGTTTCTTTAGCACAGAATATGGTAATTCGAACTTTGGGTTGGAGATAAATTCTTTTTATTAAAATTTGGCTAGATCGGTTAATAAATAAATTTTTAATTTCTAAAAATAATAATTAGAAAAACAAATCGTTGATCAATGTTATGATATATTTTTCTCTGTCATTTGAGTCAATAACTAGCCAATACATTATCATAATGATAAAAATAATAAAAAAAGTATGTTGATTATAATGAAGTATTAATTTTTAACTCATTTAGCCAACGTTATTGTTTTTAGTTTCATACTTCAAAAGACAAGCTAACTTTAAACATAAGATTTATTTCAACAACTTTTTTTTTTCATTTTAAAATTGAACTAATATTGAAAGAATATTTACGTACCAATAAATTATTAATAAACTGCTTTATTTTTATAACAGATAACTTAATTGATGATTAGCAAACCAACCAGTGGTTAGTAGTTGTGAAATAAATATTAATTGACATAATATTGAAATAAATAAGTTATATTTTCTCCTCAAAATAAATACATAAATAAATAAATAAATTATATCTCATTCTTATACCAACTAATAATTTAAGGTCAATTTATAGGATATGATTTTATCAATTAAGTTAGCTCGAGTTTTTTTTTTATTATTAATTTTTAAGAATAATGTTGGCTCCATTTGATTAACAAAAACATGGCTGTCACTAAATTAATAAGGGATAGTTATTAATAATTGATTGTACCAAAGAAAAAGTTATTGATAATTGATTTATATAAACTATCATGATTATATTCAGTTTTTTTTAATATATAAAAATTCATTTTCTTTCTAAAAATTTGTTATTCAATAAATCGGATTATCCCAAATTATAATGGAATCTCGTAATGGGTGGAAAGAATTATTGAATTTTTATAATACTATATTTTTATAGTATTTTTTTAGTAATTTTTGCAATATTTAAAATTACGATTATTATGCCAAAACCATAATAATTCTGTGGTAATTGACATTTATATATAACCAAGTTGTGAGTTCGATCTCCCACTCCACATATTGTACTGAAAACAATTCTTTTATATTCATTTATTTTTGTTATATATAAAAGAATTAAGTACAAAAATAGTTTCAAACATGTCAAACATACCTGAAACGATCAAATAAAGAACAACCAATTAGATACTTTACCGCCTTAAAATATAGAATATTAAATACTAATCAAACCTACAATTAATTAAACTTGGGTATTTTCTATTAAGAATATCATTTAGTAGTTTATTTAAAATATCTAACAATAAACACTAATGTCGCCTTAATATCAGCGGGCTTAATTCTAGACAAAATTATGTATATTTTTTTTTACTTTTAAACATCAATTTAACTGGGATCCCAAAATGCCAAACCGAGAGTATAGCTATTAAAGCATATATCTCTAATCAAAAGGTTATGAGTTGAAATCCCCTCCTTACGTACTCAAAAAGAAAAAAAATAAATAATAATTGGGATCTCAAAATATGCTGTAGTTTTTTTTTAATACAAAAAAAGCCGTTAATATTTCTGCTCAAAAGGAGAATTTTCTGGTATTGTGGACCTTTCCAAAGATCGGCATCGTGCAAGGCCCATAAAAGGCCCAATAGTATCAAATGGAAGCCCACGGCTGCCGAGCCTGAGTTTAGGAAGATCGGGCCCTCAACGGCAATGAATGAATTTTTGTTATAATTAATTTTGATTCAGAAATATTTTGTAAAAGTTTCTTAATTCCAAAAAGTTTGACATCAGACCATTTGTTCTCCTAATAAACTTACGTTTATTTGTAGTTTCTATAGGTTTAAATAGGCTCCAAGAATTTTCAAAGCGTCTGTGTGGTCTCTATTATAAATTTTTATTCATTTTAGTTCTTCTATTTGAAATGTACAGTGTATTTGATAATGACGATAGAATAGATGATTTTGAAAAAAAAATTAAATATAATTGATTTTCCAAAGTCACAATCTAAATGATACCTTAAAAATCAATTAAAAATGATTGCCAAACGTAATTAATGGGAATGAAAGTGATTTTGGCAAACACAAAATTGATTTTGGTCATCCAAAATCACTCGCAAACACACTATTAGTCTCTATAATTTAAAAAGTGATTATTTTGGTGATTTCACTTTTAGTTTTATCTTATTTATTCCCTCCAAAATCTTAGTCATACTTCATTTGCTAAATTTTACTGAGATGTGGCCATAATTTTTTTTATTAAAGTAATTGGGGATAAATGTGTAAAACTATGTAAATAGAAACTAAAATAGTCGATTTTTAAAAGTACAATAACCAAAACGAACCTTTTGAAAGTCCGAATACTAGAATAAACAAATCATCAAAGTCAAAGACCAAAATAGACATTTTAAAAGTGTAAAAATCAAAATAATTAAAGTACATAGACTAAAATAGTATTTAAATCTTTTACCTATCACTCATTTGAAGGATTTTTTTAAAGTTAAAATATGCTATAGTTTTTCAAACATTTTATTTAATCAAGTCTCTAATTAAATAAGATTAACTATTAAAAAATAAAAACTTCTCAAAAGAACTTTTACATCACTCCTTTTTCTCCTCCCTTCACAAACCTAAATTAAATTATAAATTATAAACTACAAAATAATTCCACAAGGAAGATAAAGAAAATGAACTTCAGACGTATTATGTGCACATGGTTTGGTTTTCTCCACATGCCCCACTTCTGTTTGTCTATCTATAATCATTAAACACTTTGCCTCAAAGGGCCTTTTTATTTATTTATTTTTAACTTTTTTTTTTCTTGGGCAAATTAATGAAGATCGTCAAGATTTTTGTTGGTCACTTTGAGATTAATTAAAATTAATAAAATTTGACTTGAATATAGTTAATTGATTAATACATGTATCGATTAAAAAAATCAAAAGTTCTAATCTACCCTACACGTGTAGTTGAATTAAAAAAAAAATTAAGAATTAAAAACCAACCAAAAATATTTCGATTTGCTGAGCTTCTTTATCACAAAAAGGTTTTTAGTAATACGGTACTATGAAATTTAGAGTTGAAATTCTGTCACTAACTTTTATACATATTCCACATATATTGCTCACCTATCATATTTAATCATGTTAGTTGTTTTTAAAATAAAGATAATTTTTTTAATTAATTACTTTTTCTTTTTAATTCAACAACACGTCCAACCTCTTGATAAATAATATATATTAACTAGTTACCTATGCTCAAGTTTAGAATAAATTAACCTCTAAATTTCAATAAATGGTGTAATTGTACCATCAATTATTTAATTTCCTAATTTTCTTAAAAGAGATGTACCCAAGTATAGACATTACTATAATTCTGCGTATACTATGTTTTTAGTACTACTACTTTTTGGTGGGTTGGACTTGAACATCTAAGACTCGTTCGATAATATTTATGTTTCTTGTTTCTGTCTCTTCATTTTTAATAAAGAAAAATGAATTGCATGACCCCACCATCCATGCATTCAACTTTCTATTTATGTTTTGGAATAAATGGAAAACGAGAACAAAAACAATTTCTAAAATTTCTATACAATTTTGAGAATGTTCCAAAAATTGAGAAACAAAAAACATAATTACTGGCAAAATACTTAAGTTTCTTAATAGAATTGTAAATGAGAAACAAGAAACGGAAACATTTTCAAACATGTCAATTTTTTTAGTACAAGTGGGAGCGAGACATTAAAACTTATGATTTAATCAAGTACAGATGTCAATAACTGTTGAAATCAAACCATTTTTATTTGCAGAAATTTGATAATTTTTTTTTACAAATATTTTCTTTATGGTCGAATTAAACATAGGTAAAATGATCAGAAATTGGAACTCGGATTTAAACTTTAAAGAGATAAGTCGCATTCGGTAGAGGCAATAATATTGGCCTTATGTGGAAATCACAAACCATCAACTGTCGGCCACACAATGCCCCAAATTCTACAACTTCCCCTCTACTCACCACATCTTATATTCGTTTTCTGTCACATTTAAATGCCAAATTTTCCCGGACACTTTCATTTTTTTCTTCCCTAAAAAAGTTATGTTTTTTGATTTATTTTTATTTCTTTTTCAGATGTTTTGGAAATCTTAAACAGAATAATGAATTATAAATATGAATTTTTAAATTAAGTTGTTTATGGTTTTCTCTGAGAAATTACATTTAAATTATACGAGAGAATTTGATTTATTGTTTATTGTTTCCGACATAAATAAAAGAATTTTAAAATTTTTTTTACTTATAAGATAGATAATAGATATTTTTTTTAAGTGGGGATTTTATAATATTATTAATTTGACTAAAATTAGTCACCCAAATTTTTTTTTTCATTTTTCAACGAAAAAGAGTGAAACAAGAACAATTAATATGTTTTTAGTTGAATGATCGCTCAAAAAATTTTATAATGATAAACTAAGTCGGGACTTGTAAAAATCAGAGTCGCACTCCCACGCACAAGTTAGTAGAGACCCAAACTAATTTTTGTCTCAAATATGCAACCAAATTTGAGCATACGTGAAGATAGAATTACCTCTAGTATTTATAGGTGTAGAACAGTTAGAACGGTTGATGAACCACGACACACGTTTCACAAAGGATGGCGTGAATACAGTGTTAGTGGAAAGTGGGGAGTTGAGAAACGATTCTTCTTAGTTCGATTGATTGGTCTTTCTCCTTCACTAATAGCCAATCCATGCCAAAAGCGAGCATAACTCAGCGGTAATTGGAGTAGACTTCCAACCACAAGGTTGTGAGTTCGAATCCCCTCCCGACATGTTATACTGAAAAAAGACACTTGTGTTTCGACCTATATGTTTGAATTACTCACAATATCTTTTATGACACATGGCATGTCATTATTCCTCCTCCAACATAACAAAAATATTTTTATACTTTTGCTAAGAAAAATTTAAAATAAAAAGAATGAGAGAAGACTAAACAAGAAATAGAAAAAAATCCCAAACTAACCTTAATCTTTTTAGTTTACAAATTTTTGTTATAAATTTAATAATGTTCGTAGAAAGTAAATTGATGATTTTTTTTTTTGAAACAAAAAGTAGATTCATGATTAAAAATTAGTTTTAATTTTATATTAAAAAATTAAATCAAAATTGTTAATAATCAAGTCCATAATATATAGTTTAATTCCAAGCTAATCATCTCTCTTTTGAAGACCCCTTCCCATTTGCTTCTTTAAGATGAAACTTTTGGCATTTCTTTTTTTTTTTTTCAATTTTCTTCAACCAATTAATGCATCAACAACCCACCATTATTTTATACTTAGTGTGGCCATGAAAATGACCATCAAATATAGTCTAAATTAAAATACCATTTAATTTAAAATAAATGAAGGCGACTCTAATATCTTCTAATTCATAATTATCATCACTATCTCACTTTATGTATCCATAAATGTTGATTTTGTTTATCTTTTAAAATTAGCTTATGAGGCATTTTTTGGTAGAGAGTTTCAAATTTTGATTTTTTAACTTATAAACTTTCTGTCCAAAAAAAAAAGAAAAAAGAAAAAAACCTTAGGATTGGGAAAACAATACTTTGGGGAAATTTATGTTCATAGTATAATGACTAGAGGACGTGTCTGTCAACAAGAACGAGAAAAGCTTTCTCACTATTGCATCTCTCAAAATTTCTCGTTAGGGTGAGAACTACCCAAAAAAAATTATGGGGTGGGTTCACTACCGGAAAAAAATTTCCCTTTTACAAATTTGAACAAGCTCTAGTTAAAAGGTTAAATTCTATTTTTGTTGATCATCAAACTTCAAACTTCTACGTTTAACTTAATATTTTTTAGGCTTATACTTTAAAATACCCTAATTTGGATTAGGATCAATTTAATATAAAAACCTTCGTCATGAAGCAACATTTTGCATAAAAAAACGTTTCTTAATTAGTTTTATTTTTGTTTTTGAAAAGTATCATACAATAATTGAGTTAGGAGATTCCTCTTGCAATTTATTATAATTATTTTTTTTGGAAAAGGATTCTTCTTGCATTTAATAATCAGAATAAAAAAATAAATGTATAAGTTTCTTTATACTTACGCTCTACTTTGTAATTAAATTATTGTTACGAAAAGAGGTTCCAAGATTAAAAGAGAATACTTTCACAGATTCCATTCCATGATATATTTTTTAAAAAAATAATAAACTAATAACAGACAATAAAACTGATGAAAAAGGAAAAAATAATCATTAAAGTCGGACCAACTGATTAAGTTTTTAAATGCCCTAAAAAATTAGAAATTTAAATTTCGCCTTTCGAAAATTAGAAGTTTTAATTCCATCCCGTTGAGGGGAAAAAAAATCATTAAAGCTGGAATGATGGGAATTATAGTGATGAACTGAGTAAGAAGCAGAGTATGAGTTATTTTATTTGGTGCTACGTGGACGAGGAAACATACCAGTGAGAGTCTGACAAGGCAGCACGAGAGAGGATTGATTATAGGAGAATATTCTTTAAGAAAATCTCGGAATCCACAAAAACAAGTCACGGTCGGAGATCAATCACGAACGAAAAAATTTCACGATTCACCATCTGAATTCTTCAAGTGGTGAAGAATTTTGAGACCAAGAACTCTAAGTTCTTTCTCTATGTTTCTTTTGATTTTAGGAATCTCTTACTCTCCATGTTTTCGGAAGAAAACTCCACACACCGTATTATTCACACACACGGTGAAGAGGGAGTTGAGAGATATTAGGGCAACTGCTCCCTCATTTTCAAATTCAAAATGAATTTGAATTTCTGGATTTTAATTAAATCCTACCATTCATTAGTAGATAATTAATAGACATTTGGTTGTCAAAATAATGATTAGACCATGTTGGGAGGCAAGTTCGCAGGCCATGTGGACCGAACTCAGTGGTCAAGATTTACAATGAGCTCCTAGATCGATATAGTGGAATTTACTCCCCTAAAGACAAACCGTATCTGAGCTCATTGGAAGCAAGCTCGGATGTCATAGGGTACCATTAACAATAAAGAGTAGTTTAGTACTTACCCGGAAAACAATTGATAAGATGAGTAATGCCCACTTATCCCCTATAAATACACCTTCACTCTACTTAGTGAAGTATGCAATTTTGTCTGTCAATTGTCCAGTTCGAACTAGAACTAACTTGAGCTTCGGAGTGCTCTTCTTGTTTTCGCACCTCCAACTCGCTTTGCGATATAGTTCGCTAGAGAGGAGCTCTCGTCAATCTTTAACATTTGGCAGAAATCAACATCAACAAATAGTGTCACGAGCACAAAACCCAAGGTAATTATGGCTAAAAAAAGGGGAAAAAAAAGGCTCTTCTAGTTGGTATTTGACTTGGTATTAAAAAATAACTCAATGTCAAATATTACCATCTCTAACTCTGACAATTCCAACATAATAAAACACTTATTATTATTTCAAAGATCAATAGTTGAGGAAGCATAAAATATAAATAAATTGCATTTAATTTAAATTGAGGAAGCATAATAAATAATGATAATTTAATTTTTTGGATTCAATCTTTAGTTTGAATAGATATTTAATATCAATATGACCTTAGATCAATTAGTTAAAATATATGTCATGGATGAAAAGGACTTCTCACCCCATTGAATTAAAAGGAAAAAATACCAACTAATTAGTTTTAAAACTTTCAAAATAAAAGAGTAGAAACAAACTGAATAATTTTAATGAATTCTTTTTCCTGTCCTGTCAACTTCATTGTTCACATATGATTTATTTTTCTTTTAATATATAACCCAAACATGTTATACTTTAAAATTTATTGAAAAAAAATTACAGTACAAGAATGAAAGATGCCTCTCTGGACAATCTTTTAAATTAAAAAAGATAGTCAAAGTCTTCAAATGTAAACAAAAAAAAAAACGATCTCAGTGTCTTATTTCACTGAACTATGTTCCTATCCGAAAAAATAAGACCCAAATAATTTTGTTAATTGTTGAATTATATATACAATATTTAGGATAAATAAGACAATATTTAATTAAATTTATGTGCATGGATTTTGCACAAAATTAAAGAGCAGGAACCAATGAATTAGGCTCTGTAGTGGATCTCCTTTTTTCAACCGGGATAAGAATTTTGCTTCATTAATTGGTGCCAATTTGCTTTTATTCATTTCTTATTATTGGGTTGCTGTCAAGGTGGACACATATATATCAACTGAATAAATAAATAAATAAATAAACAAATATGGTATTAATTTTTTTAAATAGGATAAATTGGGACGGGAAGATTTGAACCTCTGACTTCAAGAGAAATAATAGATGTCAATTATGATTGAGTTATGTTCATATTGGTCGGCGTTGATTATTAAACCTTTGAATCTCCTTCGATTATTTACGTGATTTTGTCTTTTTATGGTATTTAACATTTTTTTTTCTTTTGAGGTACTTGAGTCTACCCAGGATTGATTTCCTATCCGTTTTTTTTTCTGCCTTTTTTTATAGAGATTGTGTAAACTTTTGTTAGAGTTGAGTGTATTGTAGCGAGAATCTGTAACTGGTTAAATCGTAAGTTATTTATTTTCTCTTATAAACAATAAAAATATGTTTGTATCTCTGCAAAGAGTATGTTTCCCTCCTCTACTTGTTTTACTAAAAACAAATAAATAAATAAAACTTTCAGAAAAGTATTTATCAAACAAAATTTAACCTAACAACTTCTAAATAGCTAGCTCTTAATATATAGTTTTCCAAAAGGAAAAAAAAAACAATTAACCGACAATTAACCATACGTACTCAAAGACTTGAAGTATAAGGATTTGAATATGAGGCGATCAAATTAAACCTCTCAATCAAGCAAATCTAATGAAAACCACTTAGCTTGTTGAGCTAGGAACAATTTTCGTAGGCGAAGAAATAGATGTAGTTTAGATGGATTATTGAGTGTGTGGTCCATGACAAATAGCAAAGAGAAGGCGATAGAAGATGAAAGATACAATAACAGAAGAATGAAGTTCTCACACCCCTAACTGATTGGAAACTCCCGTCGTTTAAAGTGAATTTGTGATGAGTTGATTTGTAATCTTTACTTTCTAATATATATATTACAATTTATTTTAATTCGTTTCGGAAA
This sequence comes from Momordica charantia, assembly GCF_013281855.1. Taxonomy (NCBI): domain Eukaryota; kingdom Viridiplantae; phylum Streptophyta; class Magnoliopsida; order Cucurbitales; family Cucurbitaceae; genus Momordica; species Momordica charantia. The sequence continues at coordinate 4,224,888 of NW_028275159.1, forward strand.
GTCATGATTGAATCCAAAACAACAAGTCATGCATTACATACGACATACTTAAATCACAACTAACTAACTACACATGAAAAAAATAAAACAAACAAATATATTGCTATACGTTTTCCTAACAATTCCCCAATATAATGTTTTTTGCACGACTCATCAAAGAAGATATTGTAACTACTTAACACTTACGTCTATACTTCAAAAATTTAGGCCATACTTTTTTGGCTATTGAGAGAGAGGCAAAATTAAATTAGTTTCACGTTCCCCAACAAACTTTGAGAATCTAATAATTTGGTGTTTATTCTTTGATTATATTTTGATTATTATTTGTTTAATTTTGAGGTATAAATATCTTTCCATTGTTTGCTCACCCAATTTCACCGCATGATATTGCATGTGATCATCCTCTTAAATTGATGATAGTAACTTTAACCCTCTTTTGTTTTAATTAATTAGGCCAAACAATTGCTCATATAGCGAATTTGTATTGAACGAATGAAAGACAAAGTTTGTTTTATCAAAGATCGTGATATAACAGTGCGCTCTCCATGAAGCTGATCATAAAGAATTAGTATATTATGATTTACTTGAATCCAATCATTGAATTCCTCCAAAGTTATCTCTATTATTTTAGAGTCGTGGTCATAAATTCAACCTGACATATATCATTAACTTAAATTTTCAAGTTTCAAACATTGGTTACTGAAGAAGTTATAATTAGATTAGTAATAACCAAGCAACATCTTGGCCTAGTACTTAATAAAATGGTAATTAATATTAGTCACCATATTCTTTTCCTTAATCAAAAACTTCAATAAATAATTAAAACATAAGCTTTGATTCCAATATTTTTTTTTTTACCAGAACTCAATATATCTTGCTCAATACTTATCTCCTAAACCATAAATCCTGGATCAAATCAACATCCCAAGTTTCTTTCATTAGTTACCAATTTTTTTTAAAACTATTTCTCACCCTCGTTAGGCAAATAATTAAATTGTACAGGAGCCCGCCAATGAGTAACAATGACGTGTCTCTTAAAAGTTGATTTGAACATTTTTTTTTCTTTTATATATATGTCATGATATGCATGGTTCGTTCAAATCCTCCTACTCCCACTAGAACGCACGATTAATTCATCGCACTAAACAACATTATATATATATAATAATTTCAAAATATGTATTATAAGCCAATGTAGCTAGAGAGAATTAAAAGTAGCATAAAGGACAAAAGAAAACCCCCACAAAGGCGTGAAATTTGGTGATAAAGGAGGAGATGGGGAGAAAAAGAAGTGCTTGCTCTTTCTGTGGTGTAACTTTGATTTGTGATTTAGTGATATGACGAAGTTTCAGCACACAAACATATATATATAATTTTTTAACCATTGATGACTCATTGGTCTAAAATGGTCGAAGTAAATCAAAAGAATTTAAAGAAAATGGATTCAAATCTCATAATGACAACCAAAATATAGTAGAGTGGTGTCAAGCGGTTGTCTCATGAGATTAGTCGTATAAGCTGGCCCGAACACATATAAAAAAGAGATGTATGCTTTAAAATAAAAAAAAAAGGAAATTGAAAAAGGGGTTTTGATTGCTTGACCAAGTGAACCACGTCTTCAATTAAGTCCAAATGCATTCATTGCCTTCTCTCAATTTATAATTTCTATATATAGGCATGGGCAGCAAGAGAGAGAGAAACACCAAAGTTTGATATATGTAGAGAGAGAGAATTAGAAAATATCGTTGAGAGTTATTATTATTATTATTATTATTATGGAATGGAGGAGGTGTTATTTGGACATAATTTTGGTTCCTTTGGCGTTCTTGATAAGCATTGGGTATCATGCATGGCTTTGGCGCAGAGTTCGGACTCAGCCCTTCACCACTCTCATTGGCATTAATACTAATGCCAGACGTTTTTGGATCTCTACCATTTTACAGGTCTGTTTCCTCTCTCTGATCACCTCTACTTTAAATTTTTGGATCTCCTAATTACCATTAAACATCTCTTAGTTTTATCTAATTTTTATATGACAAAATAAAGCATTGGATTTATGTTATTAATTTTTCAACTGCTAGAATCATTCTTCTTATTAACCTACTTCATCACTAATAATCTTTAGGTTTATATGTTTGAATCATTTTTAGATAGCTATCAGAATTTTTGAATGTGAATTTGCCTATAGCTCGATGACTATGCTCAAATTCTCACCTCCACGACCCTGAAAAAAGGAGGTGCTTTTGGGCCGACTCTCATTTTCCCTAATTGATACTAATATGTGAAAATTTAATCTTGAAAAAATAAATTAAAAAAATGATGTATTTTTATTTATTTGGATTGTGTGGTGTGGGACAGGACAATGAGAAGAAGAACATCCTGGCCGTCCAATCGCTGAGGAACACGATAATGGGATGCACCCTAATGGCCACAACCTCGATTCTGCTGTGCACGGGGCTAGCGGCAGTGCTGAGCAGCACGTACAGCATAAAGAAGCCTCTAAACGACGCCGTATACGGGGCCCACGGGGATTTCATGGTGGCCCTTAAATACGTGACCCTACTAACGCTGTTCCTCTTCTCCTTCTTCTGCCACTCCCTCTCCATCCGATTCATAAACCAGGTCAACATTCTGATCAACATTCCGCCCGGCGCCGCCGCCGTCACCTCCGACTACATCTCCGATCTCCTCGACAAAGGCTTCATCCTCAACACCGTCGGCAACCGCCTCTTCTACGCCGCCCTTCCGATGCTCCTCTGGATCTTCGGCCCCGTCCTCGTCTTCGTTTGCTCCCTCTCAATGCTTCCCGTCCTCTATAATCTCGACGTCGTCTGCTGCTCCGACGCCGCCGCCGCCGGAAAACGCCCCAATCGAGAAATCAATAATGTCTAATTAGGGTTTCCAAAACAATTTATCCCTCTCCCTCTCCCTGTTATCTGATATATATCTGTGTGTAAATTAAATTGATCGATGCACTTGATTTTGGGGCTGTTTCCATTCGAACGAACAAACTTTTGACTGCGAATAATAACTGAAAATTTCAAATGCAATTCTCTCTCGTATTTCACCTTCAATCTCTTCTAAGAATTAATTTCACTTTCTAGTTTGCGTCAATTTGACTTCTCACGTCAGAAATATTTTTCTTTGACCATTCGATATTTTATATATTTATATTTTATATTTCTCTATCTTTAATTGTCAGATATTTAATGATGGTAAAGAACAAAATTTTCCGGAGTCAAGTATTTTCGGTCAATTTTAAGGACATAATTTGCAAAAAAAATAACGGGCAGTTTTGGAAAATATATATATAAAAATAGGTGGTGAGCATCAAATTTTGCACAAATAATTAAGAAGGATACATGCAAATATAGACCATTCTTTTTAAATAATAATGAAATTAGAAAAAATGCAAATATGGACAATTTTGCACCTGCCATTAAATGTTGGACAAATAAAATAGAGAAATGAAGGTAGATATTTTTTTAAATATTGAACTATCAATTTTTTTATGGTTAGGATAGAGATAAATGTTCAAACACCAATGTTACTATGCAAGTATTTTCCAATTATTTTTCTTTTTTTTTCTGTATTTCTCTCTCCAACTTATCAAAATTTTAATGGATAGGATAAACACCTCTATTGCAATACTTTTTATTTTGTTAGATTATAAATTTAGTCCTTAGATATTTAGAGTTGTGTTTAATAGATGGATCTAAATTTTAGAAGAGCTTAATACGTATTCAACTTTTAATGATGTGTATGATAAAACTATAAAATTTAAAAATTGTAAATACGAACTTTCAATTTTGTGTATCTCAACTAGTATTTATTAAATTCTTTTTAGAATTTAGATATCTATTAAATTGAAAATTGATCCTACTAAATACTTTTAAAGTTAAGAATTTATTGAAAAATTCATTAAAATTTTAGAATCATATCAGGTACTTTTTTAAAGTTTAATGGCCAATTAAACCTTGTTTAGAAGTTTATATGTCAAATTCGTTTCTTAACTCGGATTATTTGCAGATAAACGTTAAAATTTAATTTTAAAAGAAAATTAACAAAATTTGGCTACAAGTAAAAAATAAATTAAGATTAAATTTTAAAGAGAGATACAAGTGACAGTGTATAAGGCTTTTTTAGAATAAGATTTTTCCTAATTATATCAAATCCATTCTAAAATGGAAGAGTGATTAGACATGCACAATTGTATATGAGAGATGATGATGCCGATAAACAAGTGAAAATGACAATGATATGATTGTGAAAAATAGAGAGAATTAATCAAATTAAAGGATTATATTAATAAATTAAATCTTGAATTTTTAGATATTAAATTAAACATAAATCAAAAATTATAATTTAATATGTGAAAAAGGAAAACTTATGGGCTCGTCTACTAATGTTGTCATTTTTTGTTTTTTTTTCTCCGTTTCCAATTTTTGAGTAACATAACGGTTTGATAACCATTTCTTTTTTCATTTCTCAATTTTAAGAAAATTTTTCAATATTGCTTGGACATTTAAAAAAAATTACAAATTTTTCTAAACATAAATAAAATCATCATTATTAAATTTTAAGAAAATAAACATAACATAAAAGAATTTACTTTCTTAACTTAAAAATTTAGAGAAAAAAATAGTTATTAGTTTTTACCCAAGAAAAAAATAGTTATCAAATATGTCTACTTTTTCTAATAAAAAAGAAATAATTATCAAATTCGAGAAAAATAAAAATAAAAATATTACGAACCCCGCCTAAAATGCGATATCGATTATGCAACAACTTAAATGCAGTGTGTACAAAAAAAAAAAAATATATATATATATATATATATATATATAAAGGAAAAAGAAAACCTTAAATGCAGTGTTTTTGTCCGACACGCCAACCTATCACACCAAATATATCTCTTTTTAATTAATTTTCCGGGTCGTTAAAGGGAGTTTTTTACTTTTATTTTTAATTAGGCAATGTTCTATTTTTTTTACAGCACTTACAAATTTTTAGTAAGAGATATATGTCAATTATTATTGAGCTATCCCCGTTTTGACTTAATTAGGCAATGCCAAAATTTTTTATTCATTTTTTAATTATTATTTTGTTAACATATTTGAATACGTAAACATGTTATTTGAATATGTTATTGGACACAAATTCAACTTATTTATCTTCAATATTCTTTTTTTTTATGTAGATTTATTTTCAAAATTATAGTCACCGATCAATAAAATTTTTCTCAAGTCGCATGTCCATATCTTCCAAATAAGTTAATTAAATAATAATTTAATGAAATATAAGTTTTTTTTTAACAAATCTTAAGAGAATTTTTAACCCATTAAATAAAATTGAGAGATGTATATATTAAAAAAATGAGAATTTTAAAAGAATACAAATTACATTTATCATTTTCTAAAAAATTAGAGACCATTTGATGCATTTAACCCAAAAATTAAGAAGGGTATTTTACAAATTGTGGGTAGTTTATTTTCAATTTTATGAAAATAATTCAATGTAAAATAAAAACAACAATCTGGCTTTTACATTTAACGTGTTGGATTTAAGAATTGCATAATATGTTTTTATTTTAGATATAGAAATTTCCTTTGCATTTAAAATATATTGTTATCTTTTAAAATTCTTTTCCGTTACAAATAAAGTACTTTTTGCTTTTTTAGTCAACCACGTTAAAATATAAAATTTATTTGGATTGAACCAGTGGGAACGGTTGCATGAGTAGACATTAAAATAATATATAAATTTATAGTCATCTAAATATCAACTAATCAGAGTGGCGCAGCGGAAGCGTGGTGGGCCCATAACCCACAGGTCCCAGGATCGAAACCTGGCTCTGATAGAGTGGCTTTCGTAAATTTTTTTTCCTTTTTTGTCAATTTTCATTTCTCCTTTTTATTATTTCTTTTCATTTTCATTTTTTTTACTTTAAATTTATTTTTTCTTTTCATTTTTCATTCCGTTTTTTTCCTTATTTCTTTTCTTTTCTTTTTTCATTTTTCCATTTTCCATTTCTTTTTTTTCCTTTTCTGTTTATTTTCGTCGTTCATTTCTTTATTTTTTATTTTTATTTTTCATTTATTTTTCTTCTATTTTTCCATTTCTTTTTTCTCTTTCCTTTTTCATTTCCATTTCTTCCTTTCTTGTTATTCTCATTTTTTTTCTTTTTTCTTTTCTATTTTACATTTTTGCATTTCTCTTTTTTCCTTTTTTTTTCATTTTTTCATTTTTCATTTCTCCTGTTTTTAGTTTTTCTTTTTTAATATATTTTCATTTTGTTTTAAAAAGAAAGAAAACGCAAGTATACGTAATTTCCAAGTACTGTTATGCATGCTCTTTCAAGCGAAAAAGAAAGGCCATTGGGTTTTCTTGGCTCAGTCACCACCAAATTTTCTGGGCATCATTTTCTTCCCTTTTCATCAGCATAAGATTACATCCAACTTTTAAGATTAAAGAAAGAGTTCTTTATTTTTCCAAAGCCAAACAAAATGACTCTCTCTTCAATTTTGCAACCCCTTTTACTAAAGTTCAACGTGGATATTGGATAGAGCATCTTAATACAATTTTAAATATCCTCCGCTCTTCGATTGTTGAACTAAAAAAACATCAATCAAAGTGAAATCATATGGATGCAGGTGCTATAGATACAGATATGCCTTATCACAAAACAGTCTTTTTCTTTCTTTTTAACCAGAAAGCATTTCAACTATCGGCTGACTGAATTTCCATTTGTGTCTGACAGAAAAAAAAAAGAAAACCAAACCAAAACACAACAAAATAATTCAAAGAAAGGTGTGAGATCCCACCATCTTTTTTGATCTCAATCTTTGACCACCAACCCGGATATTATCAGCACCTTTTTTTTGTTTGTTTTTTTCATGGTTTATTGTCTGGTGTTGTGATTTAGATGGGCAAAAGGGAAGCCCAAGAATGACTTTTGCAGAAAGTAATAATCAAAGTTACCAGTATATCAGTAATAGAATTCCAGAATTTCATCCAAATCATATTCACTATAATGATTATTATTACACTGAATTTATCATATATAATTGTTTGATATTGAAAGAGTTTGCTATAAGAACTTGCAGATTCCTCTGAGCAAAAGGAACCGTTACATATATCAAAGATTATGAATTGTGTATTGTATGACTATGGGAAATTTTGTTCTTTCGTCCTCAGTTAAACAGAGGAGTCTCCACTCTACTATGCTGTCCATCAGAGATCCCGAGCGTCGAAAATTCTGCTGGTAATGGGATATTCAACTCGGAACAAACAAGCTGAACTATGCTGCGAGTCGTGCCCCCAAGAGACATTTTGTTCAGGGTCACAGATATGGCAAACCTGTGATCCATATTGCAGAAACCTGTGGATCCACCCATTCCTGAATGGCCAAACCCAATAAAAGAACCTTCCTCTGATCTCAACCTTGAGAACCCTAATCCAAACTTCCCATTTGGAATGGTAAAATTCTCATATTTTCCTATACCCAAAAAGGCATCATGAATTCTTGGGTCTTTGTACATCTTGCCTACAAAACTTTTTCCAGCATCTCCATGCCTTAAGCCATCTCTTGTGCAGGCATCATTGCTATTGCTACAGCTGCTGCTGCTATTATTAAGGAGCCTGGTGTAACCAGTATTGCTGGGACTCCTGCACATACTATTAGTCTCGTCGGAAGAACTCGAATTCTTTTCATGCACGTCCTTACTTCTGGCAGCTTTCTGCTTCTTAGTGACGTTCTCGGAGGAAAATTTAGGGATGTGAGGGTGGCTTCCGAGAGCTGGTTGGGATGATGAGGAATGTGGTGGAGGTATCACACCGCCATCGGCCAAGGCTGCATAATAACGTGCCAGTGCACGGGCCGAGCAATGTCCATTAGCAGCTGGTATAATGGCACGTCGAGTATTGAGCATATTAAATAGAGGGGTCAAGGTAGTGGCAAGCTGGGCAATCATGGCTGGCTGGAAGGTGGAGGGCAGTTCAGGACGATTGATCCCAGCGAGCTTTTGAAGATCTTCGTGATCTGGTGTTAGTGTTGCAAGACGAGATTCAACTCCTGGAGGCAAGTAAAGAATGTTAACAAAGCTCAGCAGAAGTTTTCCTGTTAAAGCGACGAAAACAATTGTATCGCTCCTAACACAAGTTGTTGTAATCATGAACTTGGTTGAGATTATGCTTAAGAATGCAAAAGATGGGACAAAAACGGTAAATGTATACCGGGAGGGATTCCGATGTATAGCTCGCCTTCTACGTGGAGTGGGTAAACTAATGCTTCTTCAAGAATCTCTTGGAATTTCTTCCCCGCAGCGTGCTGTTTAGATTTAGCAAATTAAAACCAATGAGGCATAAAATAAGCCATCTTAGGCTATATGCAAGCATCCAGGCCCATTGTTAGGTCCGATCTGATCATTGATTTTTTTATCAATAGATTTGAGTCAACAACAAAGAAAATAAGGTCACATGAGATACATATGCAGGTACTTTTTTATAATGCCACAACCAAAATTATTGTGGGTCCAGATTACAAATATGCCATTGCTCAGGCTCGTGTTCGACCTCTACCATACAAAAGTCAGGAAAGTAAATACAAATGGTTAATATGTTGAGGGATTAAGTAATAACCAAGCACGACAAACTTCTCCTGGCTGACCGTATTTTGTACTTTTTTTACCAAACAATTAATTAATGTGAATAAAGCTAAATTGTGGAGTGTAATTTATCCCAAAAATAGAAAAAGACTAGAAATTAAACATGAATTAATATATGACGAGAGAATTAGTGAAAACCAGCTCAACTTAACTGACCATATGCAGAAATTTCCTTTTTCTTTTAAATAAATAGGCAAACGTGAAAGAAATAATTAATGTTACCACTTATTCAAATTTAACATTTAATTTGACGAAGTTAAAAGTTTTAAGTTAAAATTGATTTGGGGACTAGCCCGCTTCCAATTACTCGACCCTGGATCAATCAATAAGCTTTTTGATTTGATTTCAAGCCTGGTTGCATGAGATTGAGTCCAATAATTTAAATGAATGGACGAAACGTTTTACCTCTATGATTCCACCGCATAGCCAGCCAAAAGATAGATAGTGATACAACTGCTCCTGGCCAGGTTCAGTCTCTGGAATTGACATTGCCATGCAATTCAAACATTCCTCCCAATCACAAATTAGCAAAGGATTTTCCCTAGCATCTACCGTGGCATTATGCAGACCTGAAGTATGGTTAAGCACATGATAGATCTAGAAAGGAAAACCAAGAATATAAAAATGTCAGCACAACCACAAATATTTCATAAATGATACTACAAAATAACATAGCAAGAAACTCTTTAGGGAGACTCCGTACCTTTATTATATCTTTACCATTTGATCCAAATTCTGGCCAAATATTAGCAACATTTTCATCGAGCTTCAGTTTCCTTTGAGACAATTCATAAGAGGAAAGAAGTGGTTAATAAAGGAAGGCACCGCACTGCACCGTGCACCATGACAGAAGGATATAAATATAAAACATACTGATAAGATAATGCTACAGATCGAAGAATATAGTCTATTTTAACTTAGATGGCACAACACAGACTTGAAATTGAAACCCTCATTTTACTTCCTAATAAATTATATTCTTACCCATTATCAACTAGCCAATGCAACATTCCAGCTGTGATGCCCTTTGTCACAGAAAACACTGGAAAAAGACTATCAGGTTGAACTGGACGAGGATCATATCTACCAAGAACTCCGGCAGCAGTATCAATAATGACCTCTCCATCTTTGTAGGCACATACCTAACAGAAAATTGTATCACAAGTCAATAAAAAAGAGACTAATATTAATTTAGCAAGTGTGAGGGACAGGTTTTAATTGCCATGGACGAGAGAATATTAGTACGCCAACCTCGTAATCAACTGTTACTTGGCCATAAAATGCTAACTAACTAAACAAAAAGGAAATTATGGAAAACATAACCAATTTATCTAGCAAAAGCAATAGGTAAATCAGCTCAAGCAGGAAATCAAACCTGATTTGATCACCTAACCTATTTTACGTCTCAAGGTTCAAATATAATCAAAATAACTCAAATCTCTTCTAATATACTTTTGATGCCAAAATTTTTGAATGGCTTGTACTATATATATACACACAGAAACAGAAAATAAGACTGATGGCCTAATTTTGAGAGAAATAAATAACATACTACTGAATGATACTTTGGATAAATTTTTAGGATCCATATTGCTATTTGCAGTTTGAACAATTTTCAACTCAAGCACAAAGCTGAATGGCATAATCTGAGCTACATGATATATCTTCTTTCGCATGTAATGGATGTTATAGATCACATGAAAAATGTTGTAAATTATATACAAGAATTTAGCAAAGCCGAAGGCAAATACAGAACAACATTTTAGGGCATTAAACCACAGTTTGACATGATATTAGCAAATGGCTTAGTTGTGCAGTAGTGTATATATCAACGTGTGGTACATGCCTGAATTCCAAGTATTTTATTATCATTCCCCAGCTTGATCAAAAGTTGTCTCAGCTTAGCTTCCACATCAGAACGGACAGGTGTTTTCCAGATCCATTGATCATTTACGTTTGGCTCCTTGCTAATGTTCCTGAAACATAACTGAATGTAAGACAAAGCTCATTAATCACACAGAGGTCCAGAAAGAACTCACCCTTGCAGAACATATTCAGCAAATGGTCTCATGATATCTAGATATACTATGCGAACATCCATCAAGGAAGAAAGACCTGCATCCAAGTCACTCAAAGTTGAGAAAACACAAATCAAAAACTCTGTTATAAGTTAAAACCGGTTAATGTTTTAATGAATACCTCTAAGAAGATTAAGGACCCGTGCAAATATTATAATATCACCAGGAAATGCATCAACCTGGATAAAAGATGGGATCTTACCATATCCAAAAACTGAGACAATCACGCCAGAGAAATAACTAGAAGCTGTATCAACTTACAGGATTGAAACGTTTAGCCTCCTTTTGATTCATTTTCATTCTTTCTTGTATTTGCTTCAGGTTCTTTGATCTTTGCTCCGTCATAGCTTTCAAGGTTTCCTGCAAAATAACTGAAGAAGTAAAAACATGAACCTAATTTATTTATAGGACTCATATGTGTAAAAGAATGAAACTTGAAATATATCAGAGAATGAAAATTAGGAAGTAACATTGGAGATAATCATGACTCTCAAGAGCTTTCCATGCACTTACATGCGATTCTTTTGCAGCAGTTGTAGCTCGAAAGAATACATTTGTCACCTCCATTGCTTGCTCTGGAATATCAAGACGCAACTTAAGTCCCATTTCAGCAAAGGAAGATAGAAGAGCAACATGGTCACCCTATCACAGAAGATGTTAACAAATCATTTCCGCATTCAGGGAAAATGATGTGAATCAGAGAGTCCAAGAAGAACTACAAACCAACTTACTGTCTTACAATAGCAATAATAAACTGATACCATAACAAACTGCATCAAGTGGTAATTTAATTATAAGGTTCTTTAACAAATAATCAAGGACAAGATAAGGAGTCTGAGCACATAAACAAATATGGATGTGCTTTGAGGTGTCTTAGATGCTCTTTTGGAGATAACTAGATAAATACAATAAATTGTGTATTCATATTATCAACATTAGTAGGTCTTCAGTCTTGCAATGTTGCACTTAGAGAGCGACATGCATCAAATTTTAAAATTGACAATTGTACTTCTACTTGAAGATTGATGAAAGCTAAACCAAAGGATCAAATTTCAAAAGATCAGCAGAAAGGAAACTATAGATAGAAGGATTTTCAAATAGCAGAAACTACATGAGACTAATATATTTTACCTAAATAATAAAGTCATACATACGGCATACCTCGGCAGCTGCCAAAAACATCTTTGCCAGTGCTAGTTTCATGTTGTTTGGTAGTTTCTTTGTAAGCCCAAAGTCAAGCAAAATCGGACAATGAGGAGGCTCCTTACTGATGAGAAAATTCCCTGCACAAAGTACCAAAGAAGGCACTAAAACAACTATGGTACTGGACTGTTACATCCTAACACTTTCGTCCAGTATTATAATTCTTCTTAGATTTATCATTTATATATATCCACTTTCTTAATGTCTGAGACTCAGTTCAAATATCATGATTACAAACAGTTTTTTATTTAAAAAGAACTTATAAAACGATAAAGTTTTTAAATTAAATTTCAAAACAGAAAATAATCATAAAACTAAAATTTGTATTTTTATATTTTCATGCATTTTATTTCTTGTTGTTTTCAAATTTACTATTCATGAATAATCATTAATTATTTTGTAAATATAACTTGGTTAAATGTATTATATTTTATAAATAGTGTAGAGAAGAAATAAATGAAAACAAAGAACAAAAGATAAGTTTCTAAACAGTTTTAAAAGGTTAATCTACAAAATTGTTTTTAAAAATACTTCCCAACAACCCCCAGTGTTCATCTTAAAAAAAAACAAATTTTGTAGATTAACCTAATTTCTGCATTAAATAAATTATCTATCAGTAATAAAACTTCTACTGCAAAATTTTTTTGATTAATCTACAATTATTTACGTCAAAAAGACCACAGATAAATGATAATGTACCAGGATGAGGGTCGCCATTGAAAAATCCATCAACATAAATTTGGTGTGCATATGCTCGTGTGATTTCTTCAACAATTTTTTGTTTGTCTATACCACAAGCTTCCAGACTAGCAGAGTCATTTAAACGAATACCGTCCATATACTCTAAAATTAGAACTTTCTCTGTTGACTGCCATAAAAACCCACAGATGATAGAACAACCGTTGAGTAAATAAGCAACATAATCTTTTGCATACTTAGAGCTATGTAAGCAATAAATTCTCCATTCCAAATGCCAAGATAATACGTTAAACTCCAAACATGTTATTAAGTTATGAGCAAAGATCAATCCTTAAGATCATGACTTGAACTTGTAGACTTGCCTAGCAAATATGTATATCAGTATATGTATTCTTTGAAAATTTTTCATATAAGTTAAGAAAGCAATAAAATTTATGTTTCAAATTTTATAAAATCTCCATCTCAAACGTGTTGTTATTTGAAAAGTTCTGTTCTATATGGTAGGTATAGATAACAACTACTAAACAATTGAATTAAAACATAGAACTGTTTCAAATAAGTTCATAAAACCAAAACACTGTCTACATTTAACTTAAACAACATAATCTTTTGCATACTTAGAGCTACGTAAGCAATAAATTCTCCATTCCAAATGCCAAGATAATACGTTAAACTCCAAACATGTTATTAAGTTATGAGCAAAGATCAATCCTTAAGATCATGACTTGAACTTGTAGACTTGCCTAGCAAATATGTATATCAGTATATGTATTCTTTGAAAATTTTTCATATAAGTTAAGAAAGCAATAAAATTTATGTTTCAAATTTTATAAAATCTCCATCTCAAACGTGTTGTTATTTGAAAAGTTCTGTTCTATATGGTAGGTATAGATAACAACTACTAAACAATTGAATTAAAACATAGAACTGTTTCAAATAAGTTCATAAAACCGAAACACTGTCTACATTTAACTTAAACAACATAATCTTTTGCATACTTAGAGCTACGTAAGCAATAAATTCTCCATTCCAAATGCCAAGATAATACGTTAAACTCCAAACATGTTATTAAGTTATGAGCAAAGATCAATCCTTAAGATCATGACTTGAACTTGTAGACTTGCCTAGCAAATATGTATATCAGTATATGTATTCTTTGAAAATTTTTCATATAAGTTAAGAAAGCAATAAAATTTATGTTTCAAATTTTATAAAATCTCCATCTCAAACGTGTTGTTATTTGAAAAGTTCTGTTCTATATGGTAGGTATAGATAACAACTACTAAACAATTGAATTAAAACATAGAACTGTTTCAAATAAGTTCATAAAACCGAAACACTGTCTACATTTAACTTAAACAACATAACTTTTGCATACTTAGAGCTACGTAAGCAATAAATTCTCCATTCCAAATGCAAAGATAATACGTTAAACTCCAAACATGTTATTAAGTTATGAGCAAAGATCAATCCTTAAGATCATGACTTGAACTTGTAGACTTGCCTAGCAAATATGTATATCAGTATATGTATTCTTTGAAAATTTTTCATATAAGTTAAGAAAGCAATAAAATTTATGTTTCAAATTTTATAAAATCTCCATCTCAAACGTGTTGTTATTTGAAAAGTTCTGTTCTATATGGTAGGTATAGATAACAACTACTAAACAATTGAATTAAAACATAGAACTGTTTCAAATAAGTTCATAAAACCAAAACACTGTCTACATTTAACTTAAACAACATAATCTTTTGCATACTTAGAGCTACGTAAGCAATAAATTCTCCATTCCAAATGCCAAGATAATACGTTAAACTCCAAACATGTTATTAAGTTATGAGCAAAGATCAATCCTTAAGATCATGACTTGAACTTGTAGACTTGCCTAGCAAATATGTATATCAGTATATGTATTCTTTGAAAATTTTTCATATAAGTTAAGAAAGCAATAAAATTTATGTTTCAAATTTTATAAAATCTCCATCTCAAACGTGTTGTTATTTGAAAAGTTCTGTTCTATATGGTAGGTATAGATAACAACTACTAAACAATTGAATTAAAACATAGAACTGTTTCAAATAAGTTCATAAAACCGAAACACTGTCTACATTTAACTTAAACAACATAATCTTTTGCATACTTAGAGCTACGTAAGCAATAAATTCTCCATTCCAAATGCCAAGATAATACGTTAAACTCCAAACATGTTATTAAGTTATGAGCAAAGATCAATCCTTAAGATCATGACTTGAACTTGTAGACTTGCCTAGCAAATATGTATATCAGTATATGTATTCTTTGAAAATTTTTCATATAAGTTAAGAAAGCAATAAAATTTATGTTTCAAATTTTATAAAATCTCCATCTCAAACGTGTTGTTATTTGAAAAGTTCTGTTCTATATGGTAGGTATAGATAACAACTACTAAACAATTGAATTAAAACATAGAACTGTTTCAAATAAGTTCATAAAACCGAAACACTGTCTACATTTAACTTAAACAACATAACTTTTGCATACTTAGAGCTACGTAAGCAATAAATTCTCCATTCCAAATGCAAAGATAATACGTTAAACTCCAAACATGTTATTAAGTTATGAGCAAAGATCAATCCTTAAGATCATGACTTGAACTTGTAGACTTGCCTAGCAAATATGTATATCAGTATATGTATTCTTTGAAAATTTTTCATATAAGTTAAGAAAGCAATAAAATTTATGTTTCAAATTTTATAAAATCTCCATCTCAAACGTGTTGTTATTTGAAAAGTTCTGTTCTATATGGTAGGTATAGATAACAACTACTAAACAATTGAATTAAAACATAGAACTGTTTCAAATAAGTTCATAAAACCAAAACACTGTCTACATTTAACTTAAACAACATAATCTTTTGCATACTTAGAGCTACGTAAGCAATAAATTCTCCATTCCAAATGCCAAGATAATACGTTAAACTCCAAACATGTTATTAAGTTATGAGCAAAGATCAATCCTTAAGATCATGACTTGAACTTGTAGACTTGCCTAGCAAATATGTATATCAGTATATGTATTCTTTGAAAATTTTTCATATAAGTTAAGAAAGCAATAAAATTTATGTTTCAAATTTTATAAAATCTCCATCTCAAACGTGTTGTTATTTGAAAAGTTCTGTTCTATATGGTAGGTATAGATAACAACTACTAAACAATTGAATTAAAACATAGAACTGTTTCAAATAAGTTCATAAAACCGAAACACTGTCTACATTTAACTTAAACAACATAATCTTTTGCATACTTAGAGCTACGTAAGCAATAAATTCTCCATTCCAAATGCCAAGATAATACGTTAAACTCCAAACATGTTATTAAGTTATGAGCAAAGATCAATCCTTAAGATCATGACTTGAACTTGTAGACTTGCCTAGCAAATATGTATATCAGTATATGTATTCTTTGAAAATTTTTCATATAAGTTAAGAAAGCAATAAAATTTATGTTTCAAATTTTATAAAATCTCCATCTCAAACGTGTTGTTATTTGAAAAGTTCTGTTCTATATGGTAGGTATAGATAACAACTACTAAACAATTGAATTAAAACATAGAACTGTTTCAAATAAGTTCATAAAACCGAAACACTGTCTACATTTAACTTAAACAACATAACTTTTGCATACTTAGAGCTACGTAAGCAATAAATTCTCCATTCCAAATGCAAAGATAATACGTTAAACTCCAAACATGTTATTAAGTTATGAGCAAAGATCAATCCTTAAGATCATGACTTGAACTTGTAGACTTGCCTAGCAAATATGTATATCAGTATATGTATTCTTTGAAAATTTTTCATATAAGTTAAGAAAGCAATAAAATTTATGTTTCAAATTTTATAAAATCTCCATCTCAAACGTGTTGTTATTTGAAAAGTTCTGTTCTATATGGTAGGTATAGATAACAACTACTAAACAATTGAATTAAAACATAGAACTGTTTCCTTGTCGACTAAAAAAAATTATTCATGCAAACCAGATCCAGCCACATTACACCTTTTGCTGTCTTAGACAAATTAAAAATTTTCATTTGCTATATTTCAGGCTCAAAATGTTATCATAAATAAGATTTTGTTTCAAAGTACCATCTAAATAGTACTACTGCATTCTTATTATAACCATGACAATATGTTGATTCCATGGTATCTAGACATTCTAGAAAATATCATATAAGGTAGGAAAATTGCCTGAACAACTTCTGGAATAGAAACATTCACAGACCCAGTGCTTCTATTGTTGTCCGATCCATTTTTGCAGCCAAGATTTCTAGATACTGTCCTGGTGTTCTCTACAAAATGAAACAAGAAACAAGGAAAAATAAAAGGCACATTACGTGGCTTCAATATTTTAATAGGTTTCCTTTGAGCCCCACCTCAAGGCCGGGCCTCAAGACAAAGCTCCAATTATTTGCCTCAAGACTTATGCCAGACTACAAGAGGCTTACGCCACTTACAAAGCGCTGAGGTTTAATGTCTTCACGCCTGGTGTAATGATTACAAAAATACTATTAATTTTTCCAATTCTTAAAACTTTAAAAATATTGAAGCCAAATTTATAGAATAAGTCAAATCCTATTAGTGATAATAGTAGTAATGTTAAGGATATTTTTCTAGAATTTTTTTAAGTGACAAGAAACAGGTGAATCTTTTCATAATTTTATACAACTATTATGTTTAGTAATACTCGATTACACAAATTTAGGATTTGTATAATTTTTTAATTAAAATTGAGGCTTACACCTCATACCGCCTCGAGACTTACACCTTTTTCTTCAGGAGGAAAAGCCTTGAGGATGCCCTTAGCCTTTTAAAACATGTGTGGCTTAAATTTTAAATAGAATTGTAGACATGCGCAGA